>NC_135492.1:12766977-13007472 GCF_052094955.1 Ictidomys tridecemlineatus
CCACTAAACCATGAACCAGTTCTTCCAGGACACTGAGACCATCGAGTACATCAGCCTTATCATGGAGCATAACGATGGGGGCAGCTCTGGGACCTCATCCAGGAACCTGACGGCCTGCAGGAGGCGGCACCCATCACATGTTCAGGCAAACATGCGTGCCATGCAATACTGCCACATGCGGGGTGTCCTGCACCTGGACCTGAAACCAGGGGACACCATGGTGGACATCAGCGACAATGTCAAAGTTATCAGCTTTGGCCCGAGCACCAGATTCCCAGCTGGTGAAGCTGAACAGGTGCCAGGCACTCTCCTCCATGGTGCCCCTGAAGCCATCCCCAGGAAGGACGATGAGGCCCCGCCCTCACAGACCTCTGCAGCCTGGAGCTGTGCTCTGTTCTGCTCACAGAGTGATGCCCACTGTGGCCAGAGCCAGGTGAAGAAGCTGATCAGGCAGGGAGCACATGACATTCCCTGCCGTGTCTCCAAGGGAGCTCAGAGATGGTGACCATGCACCTCAGGCAGAGGCCCACCGCAGAGCAGGTAACAGGGCTCTCAGGACGAGCCAGGACGCTTCACACCAGCCTTCCAAGGAGGCAATCCCGAAACTCCTGGATCCCACCCTTATGATTGGCATGGGCTGTCACCCCCACCCTGTAATACCTAGGTGTCCATGGCCATTCGATTGGATGACACGATGGTCATCTACCTCATCCTCAAGTGCCAGAGGACCCGGGGCGGGTCTGCCCCAGGAAGCGTCCAATGGACAGCATCCAGAAACAGTGTGGCCCACGGAAATGCTGAGCCCAGACAGAGACAAACGGGGGAAGGCAGAAGCCCCTGAGCCCTATGGAGGCTGACCGTGGGGTGGGACTGAGGCGGCGTCTGCTCGGATCCCAGCCAGCAGCGCATCTGCGTCCCCAGGGGTCTCCTTGGCCCCCACCTGCAAAACACAGAGTCTTTTCCCTGGGACACTTGACCCTTCCCTGCTTTCTCCACGTGGGTATTTCGACCTTGGGAATAGACAGGGAGGCGTCCCCAGTGAGCAGACTCCGTGGGGAACTTTGCCCTGATTCCCATGACTGGCTGCCTGGTAGTGTCCCCCTGAGCTATTAGGGTGGCTGAGGAGGTGCACTATCTAGTTTCCATGGTGATGTCCTGGGGAGAAGGGGCTGTGTGTGTATTAACCTGTACCTCACCTTGGTTAGCTGGCTCTCGGGATGAGAAATGCTAAGTTAGGATGCAGTCGTGGTAGCAGGGGGTAAGTAATTTGGGGGTATAACAAACATGGCCTTGGAGAAGAATAGCCACCCTGTCTTCTTTTCCCTGCATGGTATGCGCCTGTCCCTCTTCTGATTGCTCCTCTACAGGTTTCTTTCCAAGAATCTCCCTTACAAATGGCGCCCCATGTTGGGGCACATGGCCTCCCAGTCCATGGAGAGTTTGGGACAACCAAATCAGCCCTGGTAGAGACCCTGCCAGACGTTCCGACAGGTAACGGGAAAGGGGGGGAGCTTATGCCCAGAGTGGACTTAGAGGCGCATCCATCAGCTCCCACAGATCCCTGACCAGTAAGCTATGAGTGACTCTCTGACGCTCAGTGACATCAGCAGGCTGAGCCTTCTTTCCTACTTGGCAAGGCTGGACTTACTGTGCGTGACACTGATCTTGTCCCTTGCTGACAGGGAGATTCATCTTGTCCTTGGGACCCAGAATCTGGGACCCGGCATTGAAAGGACTGGGAGAAGACAGGTGAAACGCTTCAGGAGAAGACACCAGCTTCCATACGGGTGCCTCCAACTTGGTTTCTTTGTGGCACACGACCAATAAGACCTCTGCTTCTCCACCTGCCCGCTCTTCTCTTCCTGTGCCCAGGCATGTGGCGGTTCCTTTAAAAATCCTGCTGCCACAGTGACCTCGTTGGCATAGCTTTAGTGACACCAGGCTGCCACAGCTGCTTAGACTCACTGCCTTGGTCTGGAGCACATCCCCAGCTGGAGCGAGTTGACTGAGTGCATGGAACAAGCTGCAGAGGACAGGGTGTCACCCATCAGGGGTAAAAACTGCTGACCAACCACATATGAGCAGTGGCCTCGTGCTGTCGGGAGCGAGGTGCAGGGCACTGTATCAGAAAGCGACATGGACAGTAACTCTACCCCAAATAGCACTGAAGGGTTGGAAATGAGATACACCCTGGTGCCAAAATATTACAAAACTTTAGTTGAAATGGTAACTCATGAAGCCACCTTGCTTGCTACTGCCTCAGACCCCCAACCCAGGACACAGGAGGGGAACTGGTCTCTCCAGCCCCCATGGCACACGCATGCCCAGGACAAACAAAGCCCTCTCAGCTCGCTCCACAAGCCCTGAGCAGCGCTGGAGAAGATCAGATCACCCCTAAAGACACCCGAGTGCAGCTTCCTGGGCAATGGAGACACAGCTCACTTGGCAGAGTGGTGGCCTTGCGCGCCCAGGTTCCTGGGTCTGCTCCCCAGGAATAACCTTTAAGTGACAGGGAAAATACAAGGCGCCAGATGAGCACCCCACCACAGAGCCATAACCCCAGCCTCTAAGTCCTGATGCACCAGGGTTCTGAACAATCACTGTGTCCCACAGTGATGTGGGTGCTACCTTGACTCAGGTGAGGGGGCGTGGCTCCAGGAGCAGGCGACCCGGTGGGCATGAGCTACACTCACCTGCTCCTTTGTGATCCTACCCCTTTGCCCTTTTGGGGATAGATTATTCCACTGAGCCTCCCCTTGTGTGTATGTGTGTGTGTTCCCTGTAAATAAGAATAAAGAGCCACAACCGAAGCCCAGAGTTCCAAAGGGAGAGCCATCTTGCACAAGGTGCCCCCACCACCAGACATTTCACGTCAGACCCCTGTCTCCAGTCCATCTAAATGAACTACAGGTCCCAGGAAGTGACCACTGACCTCCAGCACTCCCAGGGTTACTGTGTGGTCGGGGACACCCCCAGCCACAGCTGTCACAGCTACAGCTGATCCTTACTGTCAACCAGGTCTACAGGTGGTCTTTGATTTGGGGCCTGGGTTTTGAGCAAAACCACCGAGGGTGATTGGGAGTTGTTCCTAGTGACATTAAGTTGCTTGACTACAGCTTATGGGAATGGACATCTGTGACATTAGAAGTTATCTGTCCTGTTCACATTCCTGATAACTCTGGGGTTGTTAAAGATCTCTATCCCCAAACAAGGGCCATGTCCTCTCCAACCTTGTCATGGGACAGCTTCTCAGCCCTCACGCCTCCTGGAAAGGGGTGACTGGCTTCTGTCATTTAGCACCAGGTCTTCTAGGCCTGAACAGCTCACTGGAAGTCCTTGCTCACACGAGCCCTCGACACAAATGGGCAATTCCAGGTGCTCCCTTGCTGGCCACCCCGGGGTGACGGCAGCCGTAGCCACAGGAACAACTGCACCCACTACCTGTTTTCATCTGCTCCAAAGTCAGGTGATAGGGAACACCCAACAGGTAGCCAGTGTATCCTGACCCTGCGGAATCCACTGGACTCCTCAGCCTCTGGGTCCTACAGAACTGCCCTGGACTGGACCTACTAACAGCAGGGAACAAGGGCTCACCCCTGCTGGAAGGTGGCGGCTAAGAAGCCCTTCTCCAGGGGGCACTTCCTTTCCTGACCCTCCCCTTATCATAGGCCTGCTGCTAATGCTCGCCCGCTGCATCATCAGGTTTGACCCAGACCACACTGAAAACTCTCTAACCAAACCGCAAACCAGCTTGTGTTGTAGGACACCAACCCTCACCAACACGGGGCCACCCAGAGTCAACACCACTGCCATCTCCCGGCCCTCACCATGACCTTGATGACATCCTTCGCCCCTAACAAGGGTCCACACCCCGCCCCTTCCCAGCAGGAAGAAGCCACAGAAGATTGATTAATGCCCTGTCCTTTAAGGGCACCAATAACAAACAAAAAAGGGAGGAACAGAGGGTCTTGACTTAGCATGGGAGCAGCCATTTTAAAGGTTAACCATCATCATATGAGATGAGTTTCCCTTTCCTGTACTTCCTCTTACCCATTAGTGACCTGCCCTGTGGTACCATGACCCTAAGCCAATCCCAGAAGGACATGACCCCTTGACTCTGGAAAGCCCCATGGTGCCGTGGACCTGAGCCAATCCCATACTGTTCCCATGGCCCGGACCTGAGCCAATCCCATACTGTTCCCACCGCCCAGCTCTGACGCCAAGCACCGCAGCTCCTCCCACAGCGTCACAGCCACACCTCCAAAGCCCCACCCCACGAAAGCTGAGCACCCCAACATCTGGGGGTGTCTCTCTATGGAGAGATGACCTTCATTTGTCAGCTCCAAAAAAACTCTCATTTGTAAAACAAAAATGAGAAGTTATATCCCATTTACGTATATGGAAGTGCATAAACGCATTCTATTGTCATGTGTGACAAAGTAAAATAAATAAAAAACTTAAAAAATGTTTTTAAATTAGAAAAAAGGAACAATGCTGTCTATGCATTCCTGATAATTCTGTCAATATTTCTGACATGATTTAATATATTAAAATCCAAATATCACACTGGGTGTGATGACACACACCTGTCATCCCAGCAGCTCAGGAGGCCGAGACAGGAGGATTGGGAGATCAAAGCCAGCCTCCGCAAAAGGGAGGCCCTAAGCAATTCAACGAGGCACTGTCTCTGAATAAAATATAAAAAGGGCTGGGGATGAGGCTCCGTGGTTAAGCATCTCTGGGTTCAATCGTCATACTGAAAAAAAAAATTCAAGTTTCACAGATGGAGGACCACACCCCACTTTAACTCAGTTGCGCAAGGGCCCCATGATTCTGCTTTAAACCACCCTGGGCAGTGTTCTCACGTGGTGCTCCACCCACTGTCACCAACACTAACTGGTAACTGGTGTCCCCAGCTCCTGCAGAGCACATGGCCCTGCCAAAATCAGATGACTCCTCCTCCAGCCATGGACACCTGGGCCAGCCTCACCCACCTGGCAGAGGGCAAGGACTGGGTTTCCTCCTCCTAAATGGCACCCCATTTCAGCAGAAGTAACCAGAATAAGTTGGCAGCAATTACCCTAAAAGAATTGAAGGGCTTGGGTCCTTGAGGGGGGAATGTCAGGTGGGTTTGCTGGCCTTGATGAGGGGGTAGAGAGCCTGCCTAGCATGTGTGAAGCCCTGGGTTCGATCCTCAGCACCACATATAAATAAGTAAAATAAAGGTCTGTAGACAACTAAAAGAAATATTTAAAAAGGAAAAGAAAATTTAAGTAACAGAGGTGTTGTGTCCATCTACATCTAAAAAAAATATTATAAACAAAAGCTCATCCTATAAACCTGCATAGGACCTTCAAAAGAATTCCAGGATTTTCAATGGAGGAGAGGGATCTCGTAACTTTTGGGATAGTGAGTAAGAATTTCTTTGAGTGCTGTTATTTCTTGAATCTGATCACGGTGTGATATACTGAGAGGCAATTATATAAAATTATATAAAAGATGCAATTATAAAAAATCCTAAGTCCTCAGTAGGGCTCTAGGACCACTTACAGGAAGAATCACTTGTGTGCAGAGATGCAGGTTCTAGACTGTTCCATATGACACAGCTGGACTCCTGACAAGGTGGGAGGGGAAGCTTCTTGCTAGAGCTACACGGTGCCCTGTGTGTCACATGTGCTTCTGGTTGGGGCACTTTACTGAGCCTGAGGTCCCACATACCCAGCATGGGTGACGCCTGTATGTACCTCACACTGCTCCTGTGGGAGCACAGGGTCTAGGGTGAGTAAGTGCTCAGCCACGTTCTGGGTTGAATAATAGCCCCTCAAACTTCAATTCCTCCCAGAACATCAGCTTATCACCTTATTTGGATAAGGCCACAGTGGATGAGGGTGGGCTTGTGACCTTGAAAGAGGGAATTGGAACAGCACACCTGTGCAGAGAGGTCACCATGTGACGACAGAGATAAAAGAGATTGAGGTGCCTGCAAGCCATGGTAGGCCCAGGGTGTCCCCCAGTCACCAAAAGCTACAAGAGGCAAGCGAAGTTGAACCTTCTGGAGCAGGTGCCTACCAACACCTTCATGTTGGACTCCTGGCCTCAGCCCCTGGGGAGTTGTGCATTCAGCTTGAATCCAGGCACCGGGCAGTGGCACTCTCAGGGCAGCCCTAGAAATCCACACACCTGGATCTTCCTGGGGACACACTGGAGGGGTAGCCCGGGGCTGGGAAGAGCCTCCTCCGACCAAAGGGAAAAGAGGGACCCCAATGAGGTCAGCCACACCCTGTGGCCACACAATGAGGTCAGCCATACCCCGTGGCCACCAAGTCCTGGATGAGAAATGGTGAGTACCCTGTGTGGAATTCAAAGAGTAAATGACATTCTAAAGGCACATGGAGCTCAGCCATCCAAAAGCTCAATCCAAGGCCCAAGTGAGATGTTCTGGGTCTGTGTTTGGGTGCGCACTCCCAGTGATTGTCATGCACCCTAAAAACTGGGATGCACTATTCCAGTGTGGAGAATGAAGAGGTGTGATCAGGTTTGGCCTGGGGTGACAGCAGAGTGCCATTCTCTACCAGGAAGCCTGGATATTGCAGAGCCATACAATTGTAGTTTCTCTCTCTGTCAAGTTAAGATTCCTATTTATTTATTTAAGATCCCTGTTTGAGAAGACAGATTTTTTTATTTGACTTTATGTGGTGCTGAGGATCGAACCCAGAGCCTCACACGAGGCAAGTTTTGGGGGACCCTACATGGCAAGAACCATGCGAGCGATTTACGCCAATATGCTCAAGTGTGAGAATGACACGCCACAGAACTGAAAACCAAGAGGTGACAGAATCTTAGAGATCAGCAGTTAGGGACAGACAGGGCAGGGCACCCAAGGCAGCAGGGGACAGTTTTCCTTGGCTGCAGCTAGGCTCAGTGGGCACAGCTTCTGCTGCCATCCCTGGGTCCCCTGAACCCCGAGTTCAGGGAGTTTCAGAACATCACACCCAGCATGGGGGGGGGGGCTCAGAAGTCACATAAAGAGAGGAGGACGTGGTACTGGTGCGTGCTGATGCTGTGACAGTGTCCGCTGTCCACTCAGATGGGATTCTGACAGCCCCAGAGTGAAGCCTAGAAATGGCATACTGTTGAGGCCAGTAGCCTCCCCCTGCCATGGCGCATGGTGGTGCTGTCCACCCGGCTGAGGAGACCAAGATGGCCACTCAAAGCTGGCCCAGTAGTGGGGCCCACTGACCACGGACACCATGGGCTGAGGCAAGGCCCTGCAGGCAGATCAGCTGGAACCAACCTGGGACAGACACCTTGGCTCCGCCTGGCCTCCTACCTGGGACTCCCCAGCCCTCACCCTCGGGCGGATCAGCAGTCCTAGCCCACCAGCACCCCATGAACCTCCTTGTGGTGCCTCGTCTTCATCCTGGTCCCTGCTTTACATCTGGTGCCAGACCCGGGGGGCTAGAGCCTTCCCCCTTGGGGTTGAGGCCACTCCTCTCTGCCTCAGGAAGGCCCGAGTCCCTAGACACCCGACCACACCCAGGGCAGACTGGGGTGAGTCCCTTGCCCTATGATCTTTCTTCCTCCCACCTTCCAAGTCCTCCTGGCTAAGGAAACACCTCCTGCCCTGCCCCTCTCCATCACTGAACCTGCAGGGACCTCCCTGTCACCCCCCAGACCCTACGATCTGGACCCTCCTCCGGAACTGGCTCCTCCTGAGCCAGACCACCCCAGTAAGTGCCTGGACCAGGTCCCACCAAGCGACCCAAGATCCTGAACGCCTCTGTCCTCACCATGGGATGGCAGGACCTGAGGACATTGGCCGGGTTCCTATCCCTCTTTCCCTTCGAGACCTCCCCCAAGTCAAAACACAACAGGAGTCCTTTCCTGCTGACCCCACTACCTAGGTCAAAGAAGTTGGGGACCTTCCCCAAGCCTGTGACCTCACCTGGCATTATGTCCCTGTCACCCTCACCTCCACCCTCACCCCTGATGAGCGCACTTGCGTCCAGGTAGCAGCACAGGGCCACACAGACCAGGCTCACCTGAGTGACCACACGATACCAACAGGCGCGGTCGGGGTCCCCACACCAACCCTGAGTGGACCATCAAAATGAGGAGGGCAGAGGCCGCTGTATCCAGATGACACAGGGTCTACTGGCAGGCGTGGTGACACTTCTAATAAGGCTGTCGATCTGATACAGTAAGAGAAGTCACTCGGGGCCTGATTGCAACCCCACGATGACCCTTACCCACGTCACAGAGGCCCTGGATCTCTGCCCTAGGTTAGACCTTGCATCTCCCTCTGGACGATGGTTCCAGCCCCTCGCTCCATCACCCGGTCAGCCCCCAGTGTCAGAAAAAAGCTGCAGCAGGCTGAGGATGGTCCCCAAAGCCCCATGCGAGATCTGGTGTGGTGGCCTTTAAAGTTTATCATGCCCATGAGGACACAGCTGGACTCAGCCGGCAGACCCGCTTACAGAAGGAGGTGGCACCCCAGACACAAGCCCTGGTGGCAGCTCTGTGGCCAGCCCTGGCCCCCACCGGGATCCTCAGAAGTGTGCCCCACCCAGGGCCTGCTTCAAATGCAGACAAGATGACTACTGGGCACGCCAGAGCCCTAACTCGCAGCCCCCTCTTGGCCTGGAAGAGTCACTGCCCCCTGGCCAGTCCCTCCCTGGCACCTCAACGTGGGCATATGGCCAGAAAGATGGTCCCTCCTCTTGAGCTTCTGGGACTGGCTGACGACTGAGGCAGCCTGGGCCCCAGGACCCCCATAACCCTCGCCGGGCCCAGGGTGCTGCTTCCGGTAGAGGGACACAGGGCTACCCCTTGTGTCCTGCCTGCCTACTCCGGGCCTTTATATCCCTCTCAGATCTCGGTCATGGGGTCAGACGGGACACCCTCTTTCCCAAGCAAAATGGCCACTCTGACACACTCCTTAAAGGGACATCCCTTACCCACTCCTTTTTAGTTGTCCCTTCCTGTCCTCTGGCTCTCACCCCACGCCCCTACTGCCCCACTCCCCCCACCTTGATTCAAAACAATGGACCTCAAATCCCGAACTTCCCCAAAAGATGTCCCCACCAGCAGGAGTCAGATGGGAACAGGGACCTACAACACCAAAGAGGTCGGGATGTTGGGTGGACAGCTGTCCTTGTCCCTGCCCTTCCATGGTGGCTCCTAAGCTCGAGGACTTTATACCTGACTAAGGAGACCCAAAATGGCCGATCAGAAGCTGACATGGCAATGAATCCCAAGGACTCTGACGTGCCCCCCCTCGCCTACTCCCATCAGCCCACCCAACCCGCGACAGACACGCTGCCCCAACTCAGCTGCCCCAACTCTGCTCGATCAACCCGCTGTCAGAGGGCAATTTAGAGGCCTGGCCTCCCACTGCCAGGTCCCCCACCAGCCCTGTGCTGCCTGTCCCACCCTGACTGCTGCTCTGATCCTCGGCCTTTCGCAGACCAGTGGGTCTCACAGGGAGAATCCCCCAGTAAATCTCCTTGGGCCGCCTTATTAAAAATAAATATTAAAAAAAGACACATTTAACAAAATGCACATCAGAGTTTTCCAGCATATTCACTTTACGCAATGTAAGATGTTGATGCAAAGTAATTCTACATTTTGGGAAATGGCTCAATAAGAAGCAAAGTAAATAGAATTGCAAACACTGTTTTCAGAAAATTGTTTCTATTTTAAGATATGGAAGTCACCACCCAGTGCAGTGGCACAGGCCTGTAACTCGGCTTGGGGAGGATTGCCAGTCAAAAGCCAATCTTGGCAAAGACGAGGTGCTAAGCAACTCGGTGAGACCCTGTCTCTAAATAAAATACAAAAATGGGGTGCAAACGTGACTTAGGGGTCAAGTGCCCCTGAATTCAATCCCCAGTACCAAAAAAGAAAAAGAAAAAAAAGGTATGGAAGTCAATTGATACATATGGAATGAATCATTACAAATCAGTTAATTGCTAAAAACAATGAAGTTCAAGTAGAATCCATAAATGTATCCAAAGTCTTTGGATACCCAGTGTATCCAAAGACTTACACTGAAAACTCGCAAGTTACCCCTCTGGGTGTGGGTGTGGGTGTGGGTGTAAGTGGGTGTTCGTGTATAACACAGGGAAATCTTTTTTTCCTACGTTTAAAATTTTCTTTAAATAACTCAAGCATTTTAAAATATATGACTTATAATGTTTTATACATAACACTTTTCTCCGGTTCTTAATTTTCACCTTCTTTTAGACTGATTTTAACTTCCCTTTTTTAATTTATTTATTCTTTTTCGAGATGATAGTAGTGTGTATTTGAACATATATACAACAATGGAATATTACTCACCCACGAACAATGGAATCTTGGCATTTACTGGTAAATGGAACTGGAGAGTATCATGTTAAAAAAATAATCCACTCCCCAAAACACACACACAATGTCGTTTACAACATATATCTCTCATGATACAAACAAGCTCCCCTAAGATCCAGGGCTCTTCTCCCTCCACCCTTCCCCATTCATTCCAGCATCCCCACCCCCACCCACATCCACCCTGCATGCTGGCCCCCCCCAGCACCCCGGTTTGTGCCCTATGATCACTGTGGCACCATCCAGGCACCCCCATAAGCACCCTCATGCCTCAACCACCATGTGCTCCCCCCACGGCGTCAGCTCGCACCTGCACCTCCCGCTCCCTGCCCTCTGGAGCCTCCCGTACCTGCAGCTCTCCTTGCGGGGGGCTCCAGGGGAAACGTTCTGGGACGGCCACCAGGAGCACTGTGGTGCAGGCCAAGTGTTCAGGGTGGGTGGGCCTGGCGTCCTCGCTGGGCACCCGGGGAAGTTGGAGGGTCTCCCTCCCTGGAGAGTAATGAAGATGGGATCATAACGCGGCTGGACCTTAGGGAGCACAGAGAAGCCCTCTTCTCCACCTCCAGGCGGTCTTCTCTACACCCACGGAGATGGGGAGGCTCTCAGCACTGGGTGAGTCTGTGCGTGAAATGGGGCTATGCCTAAGGGGCGTGCCTTGCTTGGGGCGGAGCCATAAGAAAATCTGCATGGGGCGGGGCCATGTCACAGGGGCGTCTTGCATAAGGCGGGGCTATGCCACAGAACCTACACGGGGCGGAGCTATGCCATAGAAGACTCTGCATGGGGCGGGTCCATGCCACAGGGGCGTGTACTGTGGGTAATGGGAAAGAATAGGGAAGAATGACCCAGCAGGGGATGGCCTCAGCACCCAGGGGCGGGTCCTATGAAGCCATGGAGCCCTGAGGGTGGGCAGTAGATGAGGCCTAGGGATACCAGGGCCTGCAGTGCTCACCCTGTGCACCAGAGCTCAGGCTGTGTCGTTTGATACCAACACGACACTCCTGCATCCTTCCTCTTTCATGCTATGAGTCCTCGATTTAAAGGGGAGTCTTTAGAGACAGTTTGTAGTGAGATTCTAAAGTCATCTTTTCAGTCTGTCTTTTGCTAAGGGAGTTCAACCAATTTTCATTTAATTGGTAGAGAAAAAAATAACTTGCAAGTTACTACTTTAAGGAAAAACAAAACTACCTGCAGATAAAGTTCAGAATGTCATTTTTAAAATACAATAGGGCCACACAGTTAATAAGGGAAGTGAATCTATAATCCCCAGGCTGCCCTCTGCTTACTACACCCCTCCGACTTGGAGCCAGTAGCCCCACCCCCAACTCTCCCTCCCCCACATCCAGCCCCCAACTCTCCCTCCCCCACACTACCCCACCATTTCCAGGCATCCCAATGACTCTCCAGCCAGGGGTCCCCACACACAGCACCCGTGTCCTACCTGTGGCTTTCCCCGTGGGGCTCCAGGGGCAACACTCCAGAATGGCCACCAGGGGCGCTGTGGTGCAGGTCATAGGGTTACGGTGGGTGGGCCTTTTGTCCTCCCTGGGCACCATAGAGAGGATGGCAGTTCAGCCTCCTTGGAGGTCAGCAAAGATGGTATGAAAACAGCCCAGGTGGTGGACAGAAGGAGGGACCTTAGGGAGCACAAAGGAGGCTACCCAGGAGCCAAGAAGCGGCCTCCTCTATGCCCACGGAATCACGTGGCACTGGGGGAGCCGGAAGTCCTCTGCTTGTGCGAGCGCCTGTATATGGGGCGGGGCTATGCCGAGGGGCGGGGCTATGCCGTGGGGGCGGGGCCTTCAGGACTCCGGCAGGAGAAAAATGCAGGGAAGCCTCACCCAGTGGGCTACAGGAATCACGTGGCACTGGGGAGCCAGAGGTCTTCAGCAAGTGCGTGCCTCAGTACGTGGGGCGGGGCTATGCCATGGGGCATGGCCTGCGGGAATCTGGCAGGGGGAAAAAGTGCAGGGAAGCCCCACCCAGGGGGCTGGACCCAGGGGATCAGCGTTGGGTCCCTAGACAATGAGTCTTTTGCTTAGTGAGTTCAATAAATTTTCATCTAATTGGTAAAGAGAAAAAATAACTTGCAAGTTACTCCTTTGGGACAAAACCCCTCGCAGATAAGGGTCGGATTATCACCTTAAAATACAATATAGCCACACACATTTAATAATGCAAGTAGGCGCCTCTATAATCCCGGTGCTGTGTTCGGCTCAACACACTCCTCCCCCACCAGACTCCCCACCCATCCCCCCAACCTCTCCCCATACCTCCCCCCTCTACCCCTCTCAGTCCTGGTCCCCGAATCCTCTCCAGCCAGGTCCCACCCTGCACCCTGGGCTTCCCTACCTGTGGCTCTCCTCGCTGCTCCAGGGGAAGCAGTCCATGATGGCCACTAGGGGCGCTGTGGAGGCCCAGGTGGTCAGGATGGCAGGACCAAGACTAACCCTGAGCACCGCGGGGAGGTGGCGAGGACGGCGGCTATGCCTTCCGGGAGGGTGGCAAAGATGGCAGTGACCTCTATGCTGGGGGAAATCACGTAGCTCAGCAGGAGCGAGGCCATCCTGCGCATGTGCATGCGGCTGTGCGTCAGGGGTGGGGCCATGCTGTGGGGCTTTGTTGGGTCGTGGCTTTGTTGAGGCGGGGCTTGGTTGGAGCGTGGCTTGGTTGGGGCGTGGCTCTGGTTGGGGCGTGGCTCTGGTTGCGGTGTGGCTCTGGTTGGGGCGTGGCTCTGGTTGGGCGTGGTCTTAGTTGGGCATGGCTTGGGAGTACGCCCCGGATCAGAGTTTAAAAGGAGAAAGTCCAGCAACCCTAGACCCCTGCAGGAGTCCGTGACTGAGAGCTCAGTGACGTGTCCCTAGGGAGGTCACAGAGCGGTGACAATGGGTAGTGCATGAGGCCCAGCAAGACCAGGGCAGGCAGAACTCATCCCGTCTGCCCTGGCTCAGGCTGGGAGGCCCTGGGAAGGGTCCTCTGGGCTATGTGGGGCTGTTGGGTGCAGTCACCCACCATCAGGGTGCAGGAAGCCTGGGCCACTAGGAACCTCCAGGCTCCACTGGCTGCTGGTCCTGCCACCAGGTCCCTGATCAGACGATTCTTGCAGGGAATTAGGGTGAAAGAGAGTGTTTGTGATGCTTAGGGTGGTAATGAACTTGAGGTAGGTTCCTAGTTGAGTTGGGATTAGAACATTTTAGGACATTGACGTTAGGTCATAAAATCCTATTAACTTTGAATAATTTGGGCTGGGGTTGTGCTTAGAGGTAAGTGACTAGGAATTAGGGAGGAAGGTTGGGGAGGGGACTCAGTTGACAGCTCCCCAACTTAGGAAGTGCAGCCTCCACCTAGCTCCCCAGCCCAGGGGCAGACACCTTCTCTGTCCCCAATCACTCAGTGTTCCAACTCCATATGGTGAGTGATTTCTTGAAATGGCCTGAGGACACCAGGACATGACTAGTGCCCCTCGTAACTCAGGCTTCTGGTTGGCTATGAGCAGAGAATTTTAAGTAGAATGACCTCCTTCCACTGTGTGAGCAGGGGCAGTCCCCATCTGACCTGTCCACACAGCTAAGCTTTGGGACACATTCCTGAATCCTTAGTCTGCCACTCCCAGGTGGCTGAGCAAATGTCCACTCAGCCACAGGCTTTGGAAATCTGAAGCTTTGGAAATCTGTGTCTTATGGGCTGGGGGTCAAGGGAAATGCTTTGCAGCCTAGATCCTAAATGGATTTCATGGAGATTGCCTCAGGTTGTCTTCTTAAAAGCAGATTGGCCTGGGTAGTGGATTGGAGTTAGGGTCCGATGCTGCCTTTGGAGACAGAAGTCAGCTTGGGCAATTTCCCTTAGAGAGTATTTTGGGTTTGGTTAGAAAGTTGGGCTTGGGTGAATGATCATGTTAGGGTAGGATTAGGTGATAATGCAGTTTGCCGTCATTGGGATCATATCTAGGGATTCTGTTATGTGGTGTAGGGTTAGGTTTTTCTATTGGGTTTCCGGGATTCCGGTTGGTGTTGTTTTTAGGAATAAAAATGTTTGTCTTTCAGTTGGGATGAATGAGATGGTGAGTGTCTGTAGTTATCTTTTTGTTTTGTTTTGTTTTTTGGTTTATTTGGTTTGGTTAGGTTTGGTTTGGTTTTTGGTTGGTGTAGCTTTTGGTTTTAGACTTGGTACTTTGTGTGAAGGGTTCATCTATAGAATGTAGTATAAGAATTCTTCCTCTTAAGATTTTTTTTTTTGCGGGGCTGGGGATGTGGCTCAAGCGGTAGCGCACTCACCTGGCATGTGTGTGGCCCGGGTTCGATCCTGAGCACCACTTACAAACAAAGATGTTGTGTCCGCCAAAAACTAAAAAATAAATATTAAAAATTCTCTCTCTCTCTCTCTCTCTCTCTCTCTCTCTCTCTCTCTCTCTCTCATCTCTCTCTTTAAAAAAAAAACGATTTTTTTGCCTTATGGGTTGGGGGGGTGAGTGGTAAGAATTTAGGGGCTACCAAAGTGGGGGTTAGTGTGATGGTGAGTGTTCATTTGTGGGGTGGGTCAGGTTCGGGTTGGATACGAGACAATGTGTGAATGGTTATTGTCCATTGTATATGGGATCATGTCATGGTTAGTCTTAGCTTCTAAGATTAGGTGAGGTGCCCTGTGTATGGGTTAGGAAAATGAATTCAGGTTTAGGATGGTGTTTGATAATAAGGTATTTATTTTTTTAGTTGCAGATGAGCACAATACCTTTATTTTATTTACTTACTTTTATGTGGTACTGACAATCAAACCCAGGGCCTCACACATGCTGGGCAAACACTCTATCCCTGAGCCCCAGCCCCGGCCCCTCTTAACTTATTTTTGTGTGTTGAACTGTTCTAGAATTCTGCACATAGGTCCTACGCAATCTTATTTAATTTTATAAATGAGAAAGGGGTAGCAAGGGGTCAGGGGCTAGGGGGTCAGTAGATGAGGATCTTGCACACATTCTGAGGCCCAGTCTATGTGCCAACCACCAGGGATGGTCAGCACCCACTTCCTGTGGACACTCAAGGGTTCAGTCTCCCAGGAACACCTGAGTCATCCCACGCTATGGCAGGACTTGGTTGGTTCCTCCTCACCCCAGGGTCTTCTTAGGGCTCTGCCCCAGGGCTCCAGACCCACAATCCAGCTCTCACCAGCTCCCTGAGAACAAGGAAAATACATTGGAGCAACTTCCTGTTGGAGTGGACCTGAGAGAAGACACCCTGGCCCCTAGGAAGTCACATCTGTGTATGCAGTAGGAGTCAACTCAGTGTACTCCAGATCCCACACCACAGTCCAGCTAACTCACTGGATGAGGTGGTGCCTGCCATGATACCAGTGGCATGGGAGGCTGAGACAGAGGATCACAAAGTCGAGGCCAGCCTCCACATTTTAGCAATGCCCTCAGCAACTCAGTGAGGCCCTGTCTCAAAATAAAAAATAATAAGGGCTGGGATGGGGCTCAGTGGTTAAGCACCCCTGGGTTCAATCACTAGTACAAAAAAAAAAATAGACTCAAGGCCCTCAACTAAGCTGGGGACATCCTTGGAAACAGGTGAGTTTTATCTACGAATAAGCTTACAAGGGGTTCTTACCGATGCACCTGTTTTAGCTCAGCCTCTTGTCATGCTGCATGCAATCAATCCATCGTCACTTGCTTTATAATATTATTTTTAATATTTTAAAAATTTAATAATATGCTTTTTAATATTATTTTAATATTTTTAATATTATTTGATATTTTTGGGGGTGCTGGGGATTGAACTCAGGGGCTTTCAACCGCTGAGCCCCATCCCCAGCCTTTTTTAATTTTTTTAATTTACAGACAGGGTCTTGCTAAGTTTCTCAGGGCCTTGCTAAACGGCTGAGGCTGGCCTCCAACTTGTGATCCTCCTGCCTCAGCCTCCTCAGCCTCCGGGGCCTGTGAGTTCTTGACCTGGTAGCTGGGGTTGTGGCTCAGTGGTAGAGTGCTTGACTAGCATGCGTGAAGCACTGAATTCAATCCTCAGCACCACATAAATGTAAAATAAAGATATTGTGTCCACTTAAAATTTAAGAATAAATATTTTTTAAGAAAAAGATCCATCAACAACTCAATAATATTTTTAAAAACTTTGTTTGAAGAGGAAATGACTTACTCCAGGGTAAGTAACACCTTAAGATAACACCTTGATAAAGAGACACTAATTCTTTTTCCCTCTTTTCTGGACTGTTGTTTCAAATGAAAATTGAGTAAACTTTGCCAAATACTCCTGATCTGCCAATTAAAATTCCTCACAATGATGAGTATTAATTTGTGCAACACTTGAGAGCTATAAAATATTTATTAAAGTATGATATCCTTTGCTTTTAGAACTTTTTCCCCTTGGTCAGAGACACTGATGACTTAGATGACCAGGCTTGATTTTTCATTAATAATCTAAATATACATGACTAGAGATATGTATACATCTGGAACTAAATATTATTTATTGGAGTCTTATCTAAATGTTCCGTAAATATTTATAAAATGAAAGTTGATATAGATTTAATCAATACATTGCATTGGGCATAAAGGGCCACACTGCCATTTGAAAAAATAAATTATTTTTTTAAATACTTATTTTTTAGTTGTACTTGGACCTAATAAACTTTATTTTATTTATTCATTTTTATGGGGTGCTGAGGATCGAACCCAGGGCCCTTGCTCATACTAGGCGAGCACTCCACGGCTGAGCCACAATCCCAACCCCCTAAAATTTATTTTTTAATATTTATTTTTTAGTTGTAGTTGGACACAATATCAGTCATTTTGCCACTAGAGTCATAGATCAATATTAGCTGATAGGTTAAAATAGATGCAGACAAGGTTAAATCAATATAGTGCGATCAATTGTATTAGCTTGATCACGTATACATAAGGCTCATAGATATCAGTAGTAAAATAATGAGTAAATGAGATCCCTGCAAGCATTAAATTAGTTACTAGTACTGGGGTCACGGGAATGGAGTCACTGTGGCTATATGAACAGGACCCCATCTTAGCTGTTCTAGATGATTCTGTCTTACTCTTATGGCTCCTGTGGAGACAGAGCTGCGGAACCCACGTCTGGAAACAGAAATGAAAGCTGTCTTCCCTTAAAAAAAAAAAAAAAAAAAAACCTGTCTTTCTGTACATGGTACCCCACCGAATCTCCCCAACTCAGGACATGTTGGTGGTCCTGGTGAGCTGCATCCTAGGTTTGAGGACATTTGTGGGTCCACATCAGGATACGGTTGTCTAACACTTGCTTGGGCCCAAGATGCCATGAAGCTAACTTGCTAAATTGCTGAGGCTGGCCTCCAAATCACAATCCTCCTACCTCAGCCTCCCAAGTCACTGGGATGACAGTTGCTGGGATTACAGGTATGTACCACCACGCCCAGCAGGATGCTTTATTCAAGACCTATTTTACCCAGGTTTTGCTCCATGCTCTGCTCTATCTCTTCTCACTTAAACAAATCCTACTCTGCTTACTCTTCCCCTTCTGGGAGGGTCCCTGGATTTCTTTTTTCAAAATTTGCAAAACAAGAAATTGGCAAAGAGTGCCATCTAGTCTCAACTCCAAACTCTAGTTTCAATACTATCAAATTCCAAATGAACTAGAGTCACCACAAGCCCTGCACAGAGGGCTGAGGGACAGCAGCAGCTTATGCTAACCCCCTCTGTAAGGTCAGAAGTCCAGATTCCAGAATTTAGTGTCTACCCAGGGAGTCTGCAAAAATTCACTCTTTCCAGGTGCAGCAAAGTTTTTAAAAATAAGCTTTCCCCTCCCCCTCCACTGCCTTCCCAAATGCTGCTCCTAGGGAGGTGCTAAGAAACCCTGAGGAGCCAGGCCACAGGGGGTCTAGGTCCTTGTTCGTGATGCCAATCCAATAACAAGGATGTTATTGTTGTTGTTGTTGTTGTTGTTATTATTATTATTATTATTATTATTATTATTTTGTCTGTTTTGGTACCAGGGATTGAGTCCAGGGGTGCTTAACCCCTGAGCCCCCGTCCCCAGCCCTTTTCATATTTTATTTAGAGACAGGGTCTCTATGAGTTGCTTAGGGTCTCACTAAGGAGGCTGGCCTCCAACTTGTAATCCTCCTGCCTCAGCCTCCCAAGAGGCAGATGCTCTATACCAACTGAACTAATATCCCCAGCCCCCCAAAATTCTTTTTTGGGGGTGTTATCAGGAATTGAACTCAGGGGCACTCAACCACTCACCACATCCCCTACTTGTTCTCTTAGAAATTGACTAGGCCCTTTTATCAGCGCTGGGGTTGGGATGCTCAGGCCCCGCCCACAGGCCGAGGCCACGCCCATAGACTGAGCCCCGCCCCCACAGCCGAGACCACTCCCCCACTGGCCCAGGTGGAGACCTCTGTGGAGGGCAGTAGGAGCCAGGCTCGTGCATGGTCCCGCCCACCCCTCACCCTATTGGACCTCGGACCCGCACTGGCAACGCCCCCTCGCAAGCCCCGACCCCGCCCTGCAGCGGCTCCCAACGGACAGGCACCAGGAGCCTGTAAAGCCTTGCTGTCCCGAGCTCTGGATGGCCGCTGGGTCCAGGTGGCAGGGCGGGAGCAGGTCCCCACTGCTTCTGTTTCTGTTCCCTGCTGACCCAGCCTGGGGAGCTGCTCTGCTCCCCTGGGCACCTGTGGGGGCCGCCTGAGGATGCCATGGTCACCAGCCTTCACCCAGTGCCATCGGGGCCGTGGTGGGACAGGGTGAAGAGCAAGAAGAGTTAGGGAAGGCTCCAGGGTGAGCCAGGGAGGGACCATGGCTTGGATGCTAACCCTGTGACCAGGGTAGGACTCGGCTGCCCCCACCCCATCTCTGCTAGAGCAGCTGCAGGGATCAGGGGCGCCTGCTGCCCCAGGGTCACCTCCCTTCTGCAAGGCCACCAGGGGCTCTGTAGGGTGGGTCGTCCGTTTTGCTGCCCCTGAGGAGGGTAGGGTGGACAGAGTCACCTCCCCAGCCCTATTTTGCATTTTATTTAGAGCCAGGATCTCTCTGAGTTGCTCAGAACCTTACTAAGTTACCGAGGCTGGCCTCCAACTTTTCGATCCTCCTGCCTCAGCCTCCCAAGCAGCTGGGAGCAGCTGGGATGCCAGGCGAACGCCACCTCCCGCTGGGCTCTTGGTCAGTTTTGTCAAAGCAAGAACCTGGATTTGGGAAGGTGGACAGGAGTGCGTAAAGTGACACTTTCTGGAGCCACCTGGAGGAACGGATGAAAAGTTCCAGATTCCCAGGTCCCATCTGAGGTGTTGGATGGTGTGAAAACCTCGCTCAGGAGCTTCCTCCTGGGTCCTAAGGAAGGGAACCAGGGATAGCATACTGGATGGCTGGGCCACCATCTGTGTCCCCCTGCCTCTCTCCAGCCCAAGCTCAATGGCCCAGGAAGGGCTCTGAGCTTTGTTCTCAGGAGCAGGGGATCTGCCTGGAGGACCCAGCAGGAAAGAGGGGGTCCCCTTGAATTCCAGGGCTGGCTAGCTCAGCCCCTTAGCAAGGCCCTGAGCAGCTCATCCCATTTCAAGCCGGGCGCGACAACACACGCCTATGATCCCAAGCAGCTCAGGAGGCTGAGGCAGGAGGATGGCAAGGTGGAGGGCGGCAAACAACAGCAAAGCCCTGAGCAACTCAGCAAGACCCTGTCTCTAAATAAAATATAAAAAGGGCTGGGGACGGGGCTCAGGGGTGAAGCACTCCTCCTGGGGTGCCGGTGCCTGGGAAAACCGAGCATTCTTGTTTCAGTGTCACGATGTGAGTGAAGTGCTACCAACCTTTGGACACCAGTCGTTCCAAGCAGAAAGAGACAAGAGAATGAGTGTTCCCCCTGACGACGTATGGACAAGGCCAGACACGGTCACAGATCTGTGGACTGGCTGTGGCGGGCACCCTACAGGTTTTCGTGCCTGAGTCAGTCTCCACGACCCATGGAAGCTTCCAGAATCCTCTCACTGCTCCAGTGGCCAAGGTCCTAGAGACCAATGAGAGAGACAACCCGGTGGTTTCTGCCGACCTGGGACAAGGCCGCTTCTTGCCTTAATGTCACCCAGAGCCACTGTGAAGGAATTTCAAACAGCAGGTATATCAATAAGGCAGTGGTCACAGCTGGGTTTTTGTGTCCCCAAGGTCCAGGGAGCTCCTGGTTGGTGACCCTGGAGACTCATGGAGAGTTAGCTCGTTTGGTGGCTGGGTGGTTGTGGTCTGGCTTGGTTCTTTGATTTGGGGTTGTTTTGTTGAGGTTTTGGGGGGTTGGATTTGGGGTTCTGGGGTCCTGAGCTGTCCCCGTGGGTCAATGTCTGCTCAGGATGTGTAGCCGGAGTAGTATACAGTCATGACCAAGGGACAGGGTCTCTCGGCCACTTCCTCCTTGGAGGATGCCCTCACCAGTCACTACGAGGTTCTGAGGGACATCGGCCAGGACACCTTTGCCAACCGTGAAACTGGCTCAACAATATCGTCACAGGGACACAGGTGGCCGTGAAAGTTCTGCCCAAGATAGAGCAGGACTGACCCTTCATTTGCTCACAAGTGGACATCAGGAAGGCCCTCGAGCACCCCAACGTGGTCCAGATGTTTGAGGTCATCGAGATCTTGGGGGCTGTCCACGTTGTGATGGAGGACGCAGGTGGGGGGACCGCTGAGCCACCACGTCCCCGAGGCTGTGGGCAATGAAGGACGCAGAGGCCCAGAGAGTGTTCAGGCAGATGGTGAGTGCCGTGGGCCACCCTAAGGGCATCGGGCACAGAGACCTGAAGTTGGGGAATGTCGTCCTCGACGCCGGGGGACACTGTCAAGCTCTGTGACTTGAACCTGAGACCACAAGTTCAAGGCTGGACAGAAGTTCCACAGGATTTGGGGCACCCCGTCCTATGGGGTCCCCGAGCAGCTGAGAAAGCAGGTCCTGCATGGAAGGTACAACGTCCCCTCCCACCGGTCCCCAGAGGTGCAGGAGCCTCATCCTGCAGATGCTGACCATGGACCCCATGCAGAGGGGTCATGGGGCACCATGGCCCCCACGCAGAGGGGTCATGGGGCACCATGGCTGAGCCCAGGGGAGGACCAGGAGCCACCATGTCCATGCACAGAACCTCCCCTGGACCCCTCGATCATGAAGGTCATGCAGACCTGAGTGACACCTGGATGTCCCTGAAAGCCACAATGTTCAACGAAGCAATGGCCACGTACCTCATGCTTCAGTACCAGAAAACTTGGGGGCCAGCTGCTTGGTTCCACTAAAGCCCGTGAGGCCGGAGGTTGGGCCTCCACCCTGCCCCTCGGTCCTTTCCAGTGTCCCCATGCACCCCAAGAGGTCTGTCAGCGTGCCAGCCCTTGGCTCCACCATCATCCTGCCCGATGGACAGCCCCTGCTCATGGGGGACAAGCCACTCAGAAAGAAGGGCCACAGAGCCAGCGAGCCGGTCCTTCCCGAGTCTAGCCTGCAGTCGGGCACCCCCATGGCCAGCCTGGCTGCCCAGCTCCCCGGCTCCTGGTCGAGCAGTGACATGTTGGGAGGTGACCAGCAGGAAGCCCTCCCAGGGGTCCCCAGAAGAGAGCTTGGTCTTGGTCCAGCCACCCTGGGGTGACACGCTGGGCCCTGCCCACCACAGCAGCAAGGGCTATGGGGGACTGTCCAGGAGGATCGCTGCCTGCATGGCCCACGTGTGCTGCTGAGTGGCGGTCCCCAAGGCGGGCCCCAGGCTCCAAAACCAAGTGGCGCCAATGCACAGAGACCAGGCTGGTAGAAGGTTCCAGAACAAAGTGGCTCTGATGGACTCCGACAGCCGAGACCCCGCGAGGCCAGGTAGGTGCTGCGCAGTGGACCTCTCATCTCCCATACTCCATCCTGGATGTCGCTTTCCCATGGCTGGTCACTCCTGGGGACACGGAAGGCCTGGGAGGTCTAGGGACAGTGGATTTGATGAACTCTGCTGCTCATTGTCATTCCTGTCTCCTCAGGTGACACAGGATCTTCACGGGCCTGGAGGGAGGTGCAGCAGCCTCCTGCCCCCACCTGGAGGAGACACCAGGGACCTTCCCCTGGGTCCCCTGTCCCCGCCCTGCTCTGCCCTCACGCTGCAGGGTCCCTCACCCATTTCTGTTTCCCAAATCTCTTATAAATGGATGCTCCCAAGTGGGTCCGCACTCCCTTCTGTTCCTGGGTCACCGTAGAGTCACACTTTGGTTGGAGCAGCACATGGTGATGTCACACTGGGGGTGCGGGGAGGCAGGAGGGACTTTACCAGTGTCCCCCAGCAGCCACGAGGACTCTTCTGTGTGTGTCTGAGGGGACAGAGGGCTGAGCAGCCCCACGCCAGACCCTTTGGTATGACCTCCTGCTGCCGATGGCCTGGTGATCACTATCTAGGGTCTCCTTGACAGAAGAACTGCCTCCCCAGCCCTATTTTGTATTTTATTTAGAGACAGGGTCTCCTTGAGTTGCTTAGGGCCTCAGAAAGTTGCTGAGGCTGGCTCCACCTTGCTATCCTCCTGCCTCAGCCTCCTGAGCAGCTGACAGGCATGGGCCACTGCGCTCGGCTTCATTTGTTTCTTTTTAAATTCACTTTTTTTAAAAAAAAATTGTTCTTTTTAGCTCTCCATGATGACAGAGTACATTCTGCCATATCATACCTACACGGGGTGTGACTTCCCATTCCTGTGGCTGGACCTGCTGTGGGGTGTCCCTGGTCGTGGGTTCCTATGTGAATATAGGAAAGTGACGTCCCATTCATTCCACTGTCTCTCCCAGTCCCCTCCCCTCCCTTCCCTCCATTCCCCTGGGTCTCATCCAAGGAACTGCTGTGCCCCCTCCTCCTCATTGTGGGTCAGCGTCCCCATATCATAGAGAACATTCTGCCTTTGGTTTTGGGGGACTGGCTTATTTCACTCAGCATGATCGTCTCCAGCTCCATCCATTTACCAGCAAATGCCATCATTTCATTCTTTAAGGCTGCATAATATTCCACTGTGTATAAGGACCACATTTTCTTTATCCATCCACCTGTTGAAGGGCTTCTAGTTTGGTTCCCTAGCTTGGCTATCGTGAGTTGAGCTACCATAAACATAGATGTGGCTGCGTCCCTGTTGTGGGCGGATTTTAAGTCCTTTGGGTAGAAACCAAGGAGTGGGACAGCTGGGTCCCATTGTGGCTCCATTCTAAGTCTTCTGAGGAATCTCCAACCTGCTTCCAATTTTGCGTTTCAATCACAAATTAAACCCTGGAACTTCCACTTTAGAAGTCATGAACCCACAGTAACCAGCTGATCCATAACTTAGAGAAAAGTTTGGAGTCCCACTGTCCCTGGATGGCTGTGATCCACCAGAGAATAAAGCAGAATTATGATTGTCTTTTTGGGGATTTTTTAAAATTTTTGGTATCAGGGATTGAACCTAAGGGCGCTTAACCACTGAGCCCCGCCCCAGCCCTGTTGGTATTTTATTTAGAGACAGGGTCTTGCTGAGTTGCTCAGGGCCTCAGTTTTGCTGAGGCTGGCCTCCAACTTGTGATCCTCCTGCCTCAGCCTTCCGAGCCTCTGGGATGACAGGCGTGGGCCACCGCGCCTGACAACTCTACTGTTTCTGAAGGTATCCTCCTTCAAATTCAGGTGTTGCCAATCTGAAAGTATTAGGAGTATTATGTTCTGTATCAAAATGTCCACCATGGCCCATATGCAAAAAAAAAACTTGATCACTAGTCTATAGCACTATTGGGAGGCTACAGAGTCTTAAAGAAGTAGGAAGCGGTGGGGAGCTTTTGGGTCACTGTGGGTATGCCCTTGAGGGGGATACTGAGCCCTGGCCTCTTCCTCTCTGTTTTCTGGCTACCATAAAGTGAGCATCTTGCTCCACCATGAGCTCCCCACAGGCTCCAAATCAAACAGGGCCGCAGGACGTGGTGGCACACATCTCTAATCCCAGCGTTTTGGGAGGCTGAGGCAGGAGGATCACAAGTTGGAGGCCAGCCTCAGCTAACTCCCCTGATCAACTCTAATGGGACAAGGGACTCTAACAACACCTTTTCCTGTCCTAAGTCCTTCCCTTCCTGCCTAAGCCCCATAAAAAAAAAATATCCCAGTCCAGTGGAGCTCCCATGCTTAACAATTTAAGAGGTCCTAAGCAACTCAGCGAGACTCTGTCTCTAAATAAAATATATGAAGGGCTGGGGACGGGGCTCAGGGGTTAAGTACCCACCTCCTGGAAGAGGGGTGGCCTTCTATGGCATAAGGCCAAACACAGGTTGATGGGTACACACCCTGTGAAGGTGTACACTGGGCCTTTTTTTTTTTTTTTTTGGTACCAGGGATTGAAGTAGGAGCCCTCTACCCCTGAGCCCCGTCCTCAGCCGTATTCTGTATTTAGAGACAGGGTCTCCCTGAGTTGCTTAGTGCCTTGCTTTTGCTGAAGCTGGCCTTGAATTTGAGATCCTCCTGCCTCAGCCTCCAGAGCTACTGGGATGACTTTCATGTGCCATGGCACCCAACCCTACACTCATTTTTCACAGATGAGGAAACTGAACAACAACAACAACAAAAAGGTAAATTAGTGGCTCTCTATTACAGTACTTAGAAACTATGCCCTGGCCAGGCACGGAGGGACATGACTAGCTATAATCCCACTGACATGAGAGGCTGAGGCAGGAGGATCACAAGGTGGAGGCCAGCCTCAGCAACTTAGTGAGGCCCTGAGCAACTCAGTGAGACCCTGTCTCTAAATAGAAAATAACGGGGCTGGGGATGGGGCTTGGTGGTTGAACGCCCCTGGGCTCAATCCCCTGTAAAAAAAATAATAAAATAAAAAATTACATATTATATTAAAATATATAACAATTATATTAAAATATATAACAATTATATATATATTTTTCTTTGGCAGGGATAAAAAAAGAAAACGCCCATCTGCCTGCTGCAGGGCACCTTAGGCTGCGCGGGGCGCTGTGGGGACGCTGGGCCTGTCACCTGGTCACCTACCATAAATAGAAACGTGCACACACGCGGAACCCGCGTGCAAACTCAAGACAAAAACCATTTCCACAGCTGAGCTCCCTCCAGACCCAGCTAGGCCTTGAATTTTCCCTGCTTCCATGCTCTTTTTTTTCTTTTCCCCAGGCCTGTTCCTGGAGGTTACAGGAGAGAGGCAGGTGGCCCGGTGCTCGCGTCCCCAGGCTTCGGGGAGCCTCCAGGGCGCGCCCTGCGGCGTAGAAGGGAACCTCTTGGCGCCCTGCCCCCCCTCCCCCCGCCCGGCGTGGCCCCGCCCCTCTTTCCACGCAGGGCGTGGCCAGCAAGAGCAGCGGCTCTTGGAGGGGGCGTGGCCACGCAAGCGCACGGGCGCCGGCGCGCCGATGCGAACCTGGGGTCGTGGCGTCCTCAGGCGGAGGGGGCTCGTGGCTTCCTCTGGCAGCGCGGAGCTGGAGGTGACAGAATTCCCTGAGCAGACGCTGGCGGCATGAGTGGCTGCGCGCTCTTCCTGCGCCGGGCGGCGACGGCGGCGCGAGCCTGCCGGGTTCTGGTGGCCCTCAGTGCGAGTCGGCGCCCGCTAAGTACCAGTCCGCAGAGCCGGGCCTTCGCCAAGGAGCTCTTCCTGGGCAAAATCAAGAAGGTAAGGGAGCCCGGGCGGCCTCTGCCTGCTTGGCGGCTGGCTCCGGCAGCGCCCCGCACCTGCCCGACGGGCACCCCCGGGGGACGGCGCCCAGACTCCAGGTCCCCGAGGCCCGGGGGGCCCGCGCAGGGAGGAGGGCAGGGCCTTGCGGAACCTCTGGCCGGGGCTTGTGCGGAGCCGCCTCTGGGCTCCTGGGCTCCATTCCGCGGCTCAGCCCCGGTGCTCCCCCCGGGCCCTTGGGCTTCCTTCGGAATTTGACACCCAGCAGGTGCCTGTCCCATGCCATCCCTGTCCGAGATCCCAGAGCCACAGCTGGGTCAGGGAGCCCTGGGTGTTTTTTTTCCCACCTTTTTCTGAGGCTTTAAAGTCAAGTCCTTTGACCCCCCAAACTGGAGCGGGCAGTGTCTGAGCCCCCGTGAGACAGGAAATGCAGAGTCCCCTGCTCTCTGCGACACTGAAGGAACACGGCTGAGCCCCGGGCTGTGATTACACAGGGTGAGCGAGCATGAGGGTCACGTGGTCCAAGTTAGCCTCAGCAGCTCGGCAAGACCCTGTCGCTAAATAAAACACTCAAAAAGAGCTGAGGATGGGGGCTCAGGGGTCGAGCCCTCCCCCGCGCTCAGTCCCGAGGACCCAAAAGGGGAAAAAAGAGAAAAAGTGGTGATTTCAAGGCGAATTACTTTTGCTCCCTTGGACTGATGACTTCACTTCTCTGTCCCTTGGCGCTTTACAAAGTACGCTGTGGACACAGAGGTCACCCCCTACATCTTTGGGCTTAGTCAAAATGCAATGTGATCTTGTGCCACCCAAAAATGTTATTCCCTGGCTCTAGATTGTTCTGCCCCGGGTCGTCAGGACAAAACATTACAGAGGCAGAAGGTGGGACTGGGACCAGGAGTGACCCACCCTGCTTGAAAGTGCAGAGATAGCAGCTTTAAAATGAGGGCAACCATCTTCCTCCAAAACCTGGGTGTGTGGGTGCTTTGTCCTGGGGCTGTCTGACTCCCAGTTGTGCAAGGAAGAGGAATTGGAATCTCTTAGTCCTCTTTCAGTCACTAAGCCATTGGCACCTGGTCCCTATCCTCACTTCATATCCGTGGTGCTTCCCAGAGAAGGGCAGACAGATTGTAGGACACACTGACACAGAACAGTAGCTAGAGGAGAACTTTGACCCCTGCAGGTTACCCACCTGCCCATCATGTGTGCCCACTACTCCTGGCAATGGCCAGTTCACTCATTGGACATCAGCCTTTTCATCCACTCAAGGGCATTTATTTCCTTTCTCTTCCATATCAATTGCTTTCTCTATTGAACTATTCAAGCTTTGTCCCTGACTGTCATCAAAGTCAGCAGTGACCTCCTGATGTCACATCTGAAAGGATCTATTCTCAGTCCTCCTCCTAAGCCCACCGGTGGCCCCTGACACAGTTCAGTGCTCTGTCCCCTTGGCTGCACTCCATCCATCTACCTTCTGGAAACCAGTCTCTCTCCCAGTGTCCTATGCTGGTTTCTTCTTGGCTCCTTCACCTCTATACGATCGCCCGTGGTTCCCACCAGCCTGATTGCAGTTGGGATTTTCTAAGGTGCAGCATAGGAACGTCTCTTTGCATCTACAATTACCTTCTTGATGGCCTAGCTTAGTGTCCTGGCTTTAAATGCCATCTATGTTCTCATGACTCAAACTTGTTTCTCTCGCCTGTATTTCTTTCCTCGGTTTTAGACTTTTCTGCTTAGAAGCTCCATTTCTGTGCTTTAATGGGCATTTGTAATTAGCATATCTGCTGGGGTTTATTTATTTAGGTTTTGCCATCAGGAATTGAACTTACTCAGTGCTTACTCATGGAGCCCCATCCCTTTTTTATATTTTATTTAGAGACAAGGTTTCCCTGAGTTGCTTAGGGCCTCACTAAGTTGCTGAGGCTGACCTCCAACTTGTGATCCTCCTGCCTCAGCCTCCTGAGCTGCTGGGATTACATGCATGCACCACCGCATTGGGCTGTATCTGGAAGTTTGTTCCTGGACCCCATCCAGTCCTGCACCTCCCACTAGCCTAATTTTACCACAGCTAATAGAAAGGCTTTGCCAGTCTCCTGGCATCACCTTTGATTCCTCTTATTCTCAGAGTTCACGAGTTTTCTGTACCTTCGGGTCCTCTCTAAACCCGACCAGTGTTAGGTACCTTCTCTTCATTGACCCTGAAACAGGCTGCCATCATCTGTGAAGCATTCTGAGTCTTGAGCAGGTCTGTGACAATGAAACTTAAAACCTCAGAACAGGGACAGACCTTCCAGACCCTCAAGCCAGGGGTTACCACACTGCCCTCAGTTGTCCAACTGTCCTTGGGGGGACCACTGGGATAAATGGGAGGTCACCTGCCATGAGCAGCCTTGGCTTCTGTCTTAGGTGGTTGACGGGCAGGGCTTGCTGCTCTCTAAACTTGCAAACTCCCTCTGGGATGTGCCCCATTCCCTTCTGGTCTGATGGTGTCAACGTTTGCTCTTTCCCACCTGGGGTCCTCCCTCCTGCAGCAGTGATCCTTTGTTGGTGGCTTTCAGCTGCCAGCCTGCCTCTTGTCCCCATCTTGAATCGATTCCCCCTCAGGACACACAAGGCTCAGACAACCAAAGAGACCTTGAACACAAATGTGACCAGGGCAGTTTTGGCCTCTGTGTCCTTGTAGAAAGGGACAGCTTTGTACTGAGGCTTCCCGATGAGAGTTACCTGTGTGTTTCCTCTCTAGACCCCTGGATGACAGTGTTGTGAGGGGAGATCAGGGGTTCCCACCACTCAGCTGTCACTTTGGTTAGTGCCAAAACCCTGCAGTCCTGGGGCCAGAGAGGAGCAGACAGACTGAATCAGTCACAAGATTGATTTGAGGTGCAGGGTGCAAGGAGGTGGAGGACTCATCTGAAGTACTTCCTGGGTCACCTGGTGACCCAGGAGGTGACCTGGGTCCCAAGAGGAAAGGCAGAGCTCCTGGCCCTGACTTATGGTTCCTCTTATTCTCATCATTCACGTGTTTTCTGTCCCTTCTGGTGATCCATCCATGCTAGGCCGCTGTATGTCCAAAGCCACATCCTCATGTCATGGGAACAGCCAAAGGCGGGGACGGGAACCCGGAAGGCCCGTGGTGCAGGCCACTGCCAGATGAATTCAAAAGCCAGCAGGGCGTCTTGGCATCATTGGCCATTCACGGTGACAAATCAGAGCCTGGAAGCTAAATCACTCTGTAGGCCACAGCTGTGGACAAGAGCAGAGCCAAAATCAGACACTGAGATTTAGTTCCTGCATCTTGCAGCACACATGACCTGTTTTGAATGTCCCAGGTACTTCTGAGATGATCAGCATCATGTGGGATTAAAGTGAAATTGGCTCAGAGAGAGGCCTTGGAGTGGCCCAGTCCCCATATCTAAGGAGCAGCCATGCCCAGGCTGAGTTCACTTTGATGATCAGGATCATGTGGGATTAAAGTGAAATTGGCTCAGAGAGAGGCCTTGGAGTGGCCCAGTCCTCATATCTAAGGAGCAGCCATGCCCAGGCTGAGTTCACTTTGATGTGCTGCACAACTAGGCCTCGCCCCGTGACCACACCCCGCACACCCTCAGCACAGGGAGCCTTGATCAGCTGCAAGAGGAATAGTGGGATCCTCCTCTCTGGCACAGTAAGCTCAGGGAGTCACTGGCAATGGCAGGAGGGACAGCAGCTCTGGGGAGTCAGGCCTGGCAACCGCAGTGTGTTCTCCAGTAGCAGCCTTTTTTTGAGAGGAGGGGTGCCAGAGATTGAACCTGGGGCCCTCGACCACTGAGCTCCATCCCCAGCCCTATTTTGTGTTTTATTTAGAGAGAGAGTCTCACTGAGTTGCTTAGTGCCTCAATTTTGCTGAGGCTTGCCTCCAACTCGCAATCCTCCTGCCTCAGCCTCCCAAGCCATTCCTGGTGGCACACACCTGGAATCCCAGCAACTTGGGAGGCTGAGGCAGAAGGATCACGAGTTCAAAGCCAGCCTCAGCAATTTAGTGAGGCCCTGAGCAACTCAGTGAGACTCTGTCTCTAAATAAAACACAAAAGAGGGCTGAGGACCGGGCTCAGTGGCCCAGTGCCCCTAGGTTCAATTGCCAATACCAAGTAATAATAATAATAATAATAATAATAATAATAATGCTTAGTAAATGTTTGTCATTTTTAGAAAGAAGTCTTCCCATTTCCAGAGGTTAGCCAAGATGAACTTAAGGAAATCAATCAGTTTGTGGGACCCGTGGAAAAATTCTTCAATGAAGAAGGTAGGTGTAGTTTCCTCATCATTTCTCATTTTCCTTGAAAGAGTGATTGCATCAATATTTTTTCAAATATATATTTTAGTTGTTCATGGGTTTTATTTTATTTATGTGTGGTGCTGATAATTTAACCCAGTGCCCCATGCATGCTAGGCAAGTGCTCTACCACTGAGCCATGGTCCCATCCCGCATCGATATTTATATTAGGAGCAGTATCAGTATAAAGGAGGCCCACTTGAGTGTCATTAATTCATAATACTTTGCTTTAGGGACCATACAAATTGCTTCTTTATTAAAAGCTTTAATTAAAAGCTACCTGAGATTCAGGCTCAGTGCTGCACGCCTATAATCCCGTGGTTCAAGAGGCTGAGGCAGGAGGATCCCAAGTTGGAGGCCAGCCTCAGCAACTTAGAGAGGCCTTAACCAACTCAGTGAGACCCTGTCTCAAAATGAAATATATAAAAAAGGGCTGGGGATGTCGCTCAGTGGTTAAGTGCCCCTGGATTCAATCCCTGATACCAAAAAAAAAAAAAAAAAAAAAACCCACTAAAAATTAAAAAAAAATTAAACAGTAAAAAGTTTTTAATGTGGATAAAGTGCAAGTTTTTTCTTTGCTAGTTTGTGCTTTTTGGATCGTATATGGGAAAACTGCCAGGTCCATAACAATTTTCATCTGTCTTTTCTTTTAGAGTTCCAGAGTTAGATAACTCTTACATTTAGATCTGTGATGTGACCCAGGTTAATGCGGTATGTGGCATGGGGTAGAAGTTTGAGGATGACTTTTTGGGGGTTTTGAAACAATTGGACAACATCCTACTATTCAGCTGTGTTTGCTATAAAGATTATTCTTTTCCCATTGAATTAACCAAACACCTCCATTAAAACTAGATGGATCATTTAGGTGTGGGTCTGTTTTGAATCCTACCTTCTCTCCTGTTCTCCCAAACATCCCCTTGACCTATTTACTGAGCCTTCTAATAAGCTCAGAACTGGGCAGTGCTGGCCCTTCAGTTTGGCTGTCTTCTGAAGTCATGTAGACTCTAGGCCCTTTGGACTCCCAGGGAGTTTTAGAATCAACTTTCTGTTCTCAGCAGGCCTGCGGCATTGACTGGGGTTTCAGAAACTTCATGAATCAGCGTGATGAGGAACTGAGAGTACAGCATCTTGGCCTATCTCCCCACTTATTTAAGTCATTTTATTTTCTCTTAGTGTTTTATGTGTGGGGTTTTTAGTGTATAGGCCTTGAATAATTTGTGCCAAAAATTCTGAATGGGGGGCTGGGGCTGTGGCTCAGTGGTAGAGCACTTGCCTGGCATATGTGAGGCACTGGGTTCGATTCTTAGCACCACATAAAAATAAAGTTCATTGACAACTAAAAAATTTTTTAAAAAGGGTTCTTGATGGGCCAAGTATTGTGGCACACGCCTGTCATCCTAGTGGCTCGGGAGGGTGAGGCAGGAGGATCGGTTCAAAGCCAGCCTCAGCAATAGCGAGGCCCTAAGCAACTCAGGGAGACCCTGTCTCTAAGTTAAATACAAAATAGGGCTGGGGACGGGGCTCAGGGTTTGAGTGTCCCTGAGGTTGATCACCAGTAACCCCCCGACACACACACACACACAAAAGCATTACCATAACACACAGGAAGGACACACTTTCTAATCCTATGCTAGAGACTGTTCCCTTTGCCCTCGTGGGTGTGCGTGTTGATGAGGGATGGATGAATCGCTGCTGATCAGACTGGAGGCTGAGGCAGGAGGATTACTAATTGGAGGCCAACCTCAATTTACCCTAAGCAATTCAGCGAGACCCTGTCTCTAAATAAAATATAAAAGGGGCTGGGGCTGGGGCTCAGCCTGCAGACTGGGGTTACACCGTGGAGGCTTTTGGACAGTGAGGTGAAGGGAGCCCTGTCACTGCCTGGATGGGGGGAATTGGCCTAGTGTTGCAGCCATACACCAGGAGTTGTGTGCCTCCCCATCTCCTGGACAGTCGAGTCAAGCATGTGCAGGCATCTGCATCTCATAAGCATACAGTTGACTGCCATCTCACATGGCTAAGGCACCAGGCGACCAGTGACCAGGTCAGCAGACAGCCACCTAGCCCTGCTGGCTTTAAACCATAATTCTAAACTACATCAAATCAAGTCAGTGATTTGATGTGACCATTACTAGACAGTTTTGAGAATTTTCGAGAATCCTCTAGAAGTTTTGAGCAGTTTTGAGAAACTGCTGGCACTGGGGTCAGATGCTCTGCCAAAAACATTCTGGGTCCCTTTCTCTGCATGAAGATGACTTGCTCATATTTTGTTTCATCAAGACGTTTTCTTTTCTCAGTGGATTCTCAGAAAATTGACCGGGAGGGGAAAATTCCGGACGACACCCTGGAAAAGTTGAAAAGCCTAGGCCTCTTTGGAATGCAGGTCCCGGAAGAATATGGTAAGTGGAGGAGCTGCCCCAGCTGGTGTGGCTCATCAGTGTCACTCTGCATTTCCCTGAGAGGCTGCTGTTCTGAAGGTACACCACCTAGACCAAATGGTGGCCCTGGTCCTTTGCCCTGCCTGTCCCCGGGCCTTGCTGGGGCGGCCTCCACCAGCCATTAATGGAGACTCTGCAGGTGTGGGCGATACAGGGCTTGGTGGTGCTTTCCTTAAAGCACATTCAGGCACTTTTCCGGGCTGCAGCAGGTCTTTTGGAGATGCACTGTTGAGTGTGTTTCACGAGTTAGACTTTCCACAGCCATCCACGGAAGCATCTCTTTCTGGTCTCTTCCCTGCCTGGTCTCTAGGGAGACCTTACTTTCTGCAGCAGAGTATAGGGGCTGTCAAATCTGTACCATAATTTCCTCTTGGTCCCTAATCTAGAGCTGGTCCACACTAAGACCAACCAAGGTGAAAGTTGAGGCCAGATCAGCATTCAGCAGTATAACTTGATTTTATTTATTTATTTTTACCTGGTGCTAAGGATTGAATCCAGTGCCTCACACCTGCTAGGCAAGTGCCCTCCCACAGAGCCCCAGCCCCATCCTTTTTTTTAATATTTTATTTAGAGACAGGGTCTCGCTGAGTTACTTAGGGCCTCACTAAGTTGCTGAGGCTGGCATCCACCATGTGATCCTCCTGCCTCAGTCTCCCAGGCCTCTGGAATTGCAGAAATGTGCCCTCGCACCCAGTGTGGTTTTGTTTTTTCAATGGTGATCCAGTAATTCAAAAGAAGTAAAAGGCAGTGAAACCTTTTGCCTTAATGTGAGGAGGTGGGCTGAACTGTGACTGTCACTGGTCCCTCCCTCCTAGGTGGTCTGGGCCTCTCCAACACCATGTACGCTCGTCTAGGGGAGATCATCAGTGGCTCCATCACTGTGACCTTAGCAGCACACCAAGCCATTGGCCTCAAGGTCAGATGCTGGGGTTTCTCCCTGGGGCTCTTTGAAGGGGACAGGGTGCAGGGTCATGGTTGCCCCTGTGAGCAGGGCATCAGGCCTGATATATCGAGGTCCTGGAGGGTGAGTCCACCTCCATGCTTCTTGCTCTAGCTAGTCTCAGGACTTGTGGTCACCATACGTGTGGCCTCTCCTTGGCCCATGTAGCAGTGGCTCTTCGCTCATGCCATCCTTTCACACCAAACCCTTGTCCTGCGTGCTTGGCTCTGAAACCTTCTTTGAGAACGAGGTGGAATGTTCTGTGGGCCAGGAGCGGGCTCCCTGGGCTGTCCCCCACTGCGTGTGTATCTGACTTCTTACCTCACTGGGCCAGGCCCAGGGACACACAAGTCTCAGTGACAGTCACGTGAGGGTTCCCTGTGCTCCGTGTAGATTTCAGGGAAGAGACGCAGGCCCAGCTCCCCTCCCCCAGAGAGCAGGGGACCCTGGGGACACTGGCTGTGCATGGTCCCAGCCTTCCCACATCTTCACCTCCCATTATCCAGAGCACCTGCTAGGAGGGGGCAGCCCTCCACTTGGAGATCACAAAGTGGGGACTCAGAGGAGGACAGTCCAGGCCCTGGGCACCCTGCCATGCAGAGGAAGGGTCAGGATGAAGATCCCAGAGTCTAAGCCCAAAGCACTGCCCTGGGGCAGGTGCAGGAGGGGCCTCTTGGCAGCCGGCCCCCACCTACAGCCATTAGCTCTGGGCGCCTGCTGTCCTTTCTGGCAGGACGTCAGCATCGTCCTCACGAGGGACATCAGGACTCACTCTCTTCACAGCCAAGACAAGGCTGTGGATGGCAATTGTCAGGAACACAAGTGATATAATGTTAGCAAAGATATGGGGGAAAGGTTCACGCACACAGTGCTGGGAGTGCCAGTGGTGTCACCACTATGGAAAGCAGTCTGGAGGCTTAGGGACCAGCCGAGGTGTCCTTCAACAGATGAATGGATAAAGAAACTATGGTCTATATACCCAGTGGAATATTACGCAGCCTTAAAGAAGGATGAAATGATGGCATTTGCTATTAAATGGATGGAGCTGGAGACGATCATGGTGAGTGAAATAAGCCAGTCCCAAAAACCAAAGGCTGAGTGCCCTCTCTGATATGGGGACGCTGACCCACAATAGTGGGGGACAGCAGTTCACTGGATAAGACGCAGGGGAGTAGAGGGAAGGGAGGGGAGGGGAGGGGACTGGGAGAGACGGGAATGAATGGACGTCACTTTCCCATGTTCACATAGGAACACACGACCAGGGACACCCCACAGCAGGTCCAGCCACAGGAATGGGAAGTCACACCCCCGTGTAGGTGTGATATGTCCCAGAATGCACGCTGCCGTCCTTTGTGGCCAAAAGGAACAAATAAAAAATGCGGGTTTCTTTCAGGGAATCATCTTGGTTGGCACAGAAGAACAGAAGGCCAAGTACCTGCCCAGACTGGCATCAGGGGAGCACATTGCCGCCTTCTGCCTCACTGAGCCAGCCAGGTCGGCCCTCCCCCGAGCCACTCCCCCTGTAGCTATGTTCCATGTCCAGGGCTCCCTGGGACAGAGGACTTTATCAGGAGTGGCTGACCTCATTCCATCCCCACCCGAGGCCTCTCAGAGACTTAAAGCTGCTCTCTGGCCACTTCTCTTATCTCTGCCTAACTTCTCTTTCCCAATGAAGTAAGTACCTGCCAGCCTCTGTCACCCTGGTGTTTGTTACTGACAGCCCCCTTGGCCCTCAGAACACATACGGGCATCTAGGCACCTTTCAGAACATGCGGAGCACGCACGGTGGGTCTCCATCTTCAGATTAGGAGCTGGAGGCTTCGTGGGAGTCATCACACAGCCAGACGGGGACAGGGCTGGGTAGGACTCAAGTTGAGGTCTTGTGACCAGGCCACGCTTAATGCTTCCTCCCTTCACTGGGGAACCTGGAACGGTCATCCAGAGACAGGATCTTGCTGAGTTGCTCAGGGCCTGTCTGAGTTGCTGAGGCTGGCCTCCACCTTGCGATCCTCCTGGCTCAGACTCCCGAGCTGCTGGGACGACAGGTATGCACCACTGTACCCAGCTTTAAAGAAAATTTTACTGGAATATGCCATGTACTTATAGCCTACATTGAGAGGCACTTTCATGTCCCAGCAGCAGTGTGGGGGTGGGACAAGCTGTACCTTGCCAAGCTGACCTGTGTGTGGTCTGACCCTGTCTTTAGAGGCTGTGTCGCCTGCTGTGGACTTAAGTCCTAAGACCCTCCATTTCCAGGCTCTCGGCCGACTATGGTGTATTCCCAGGGTTCTTCTCCCCATGTCTCACCCACGTCTCTCTCTCTCTGCAGCAGGAGTGACGCTGCCTCCATCCAGACCAGGGCCATGCTAAGTGAAGACAAGAAACACTACGTCCTCAATGACTCCAAGGATGGTGCCCGTCCTTGACTGAGCCTCACCACCCCGCCCTGTCAGGTTTCGGTGGGCACCTTCACTGTCACCGCTGGGCTTCTTCCTGTGCCCAGGTCTGTGACCCTCTGGTGAATACCCAGTAGGTAGATGCTCCTCCTTTTTCAGGAGCATTGCTCAGTCCTCAAGTGGCTTGCACGGGTCCTCTGTCCCTCTGGTGACAGAGCCAGGCCTGGCCACGGTGTCCCTGATGCTGGAGTACCAGCTGCGCCCGGAGCCAGAAGTCTTAGTTGCATAGAATTTCATGCATCCGTAGGTCCGGGATGGTGCCCGTCCTTGACTGAGCACAGGCCATCAGGTACCCATTCACAGCTGGCTGCATCTTTTTCATCAAGATGGCCTCTTAACTGCATCTGTCACAGTTCAAACATGGACCCCTAAGAGACAGAGAGCTGGGATACCATTATTGCTTTCTTACTATCTAGTCACCATTCAGATTTCCCAAATTAGCTCATGCCTCTTGAATCAAGATCGAAGTAAAGCACATGCCTATCATCCCAGCAGCTCAGGAGGCTGAGGCAGGATGATTGCAAGCTGGAGGCTGAGGCAGGAGGATCACAAGGTAGAGACCAGCCTCAGCAACTCCGCGAGAACCTGTCTGTAAATAAAATATAAAAAAGGCTGGGGACAGGGCTCAGGGGTCAAGCACCCCTGGGTTCAATCCCTGGTGCCAGAATAAAGATGAAAATAAGTTCCTCGGTTGGGGCCTCACAGGTGGTGGTTGAGCCGAGAGGAGTCTCTGAGGACCCCTTGCTCTCTGTCCTCAGGTCTGGATCACCAATGGGGGACTGGCCAACATTTTCAATGTGTTTGCAAGACTGAGGTGGTCAGTTCCGATGGGTCCAGTTTGCTGCTGGAGCAGGTGGTGCAGCTTAAGCAGAATGTCCTCAGCCTCGTGAAAAGCGGGTGCCAGCTGCTGCCCCAGCACCAGGTGCCCGCATACTGAGTCCAAGCACGGGGCGCTTGTGGGCCTCCCTCCTTGAGGGGCTTCTGCGTGAGGGAGATGTGGGCATTGCCAATTTGGAGAGGGTGCAGCCCTGGCGACCCCCTCCTTGAGGGTGCCCAGGATTTGGAGAGGGCATGGTCTTCAGGGATATCCCTGGGGGTGCCCACAACTCAGAGAGGGGTCCTGGACTTGAAAATCTGGACCCTCAGCTCCTGGGGAGGAGAGGAAGGGCGTGCACATGACCCCCTCCCCGCCTTGTGCTGCCGCCAGGTGCTGCACAAACCCGCAGGCCTGGCCGCCCCTTCCTACACACTGCTGTGGAAGGGGGCTCTATGGGGCACAGCCTCCAGCCTGTCTTTTCTTTTACTTTTTTTTTTTTCCTTTGGAAGTGAGAAGAACAGAATGATCGATTCTGCCCTATTTATGGTTCTACTATGGTTCTACTTGGGAACTTGTGTGTGCGTATGGTTCCTTGTGTTGGTTTTTTTAAAGAAATGAGAAGAAGAAAAAAATACTATGCCTCTCCCTCACTCTAGCTACCCCCTCCTGTCCTTCTGACACCCCTTCCCCCCTTCCCCCTGACCTTTTTGTTCTTTTGTTTTTGTTTTGCTAGAAGTCCACATTCCTGTTTGTGATCCTTTGTTCACCCTCTCCCAGTTTTCTGTTTTCAGTAAATTCTCCTTCTGCCAAAAAAGAAAAAAAGAAAAGAAAAAAGAAAGAAAGAAAAAGTAAGTTTATCTTGTGTTTACCAGAGATAACTTTTATAACTTGATAGTGTTAAGATATATTTCTACTATATATCGTTTCCTAGTGTTTTGACCATGTGTTTAGTCAAATGCTTTTTCTGCATTTATTGAGATAATTTTCTGATTCTTGTATTTACATCTATTTACTTAAAAATATGTTTATTGATTTCCATCTGTTGAAGCAACCCTGCATCTCTGGGACAAACCTCACTGATCATTTTGCACTATCTTTTCAATATGATTTTGTATGTTGCTTGCCATAATTTTATTGAGAATTATTACATCTCTGTTCATCAGGAATACTGGTCTGAAATGTTATTTCCTTGATGTGTCTTTGTCATGTTTTTGCATCAGGTTGATATTAGTTTCATAGAATGAGATTAGAAAGTTTAGCTATTTTCTACTTCATAAAATAATTTTAGAATAATTGGTGTTCATTCTTTAACATAAACTTGCTTTGACAAATGTTAGTCCTCAAATAACAATATTTTTTTAAACATTTTTTTTTGTTTTGTTTTCCCCAGGAGAAGACTGACATCTCCAAGACTCTTTTCTTTAAACATGTATGTGTGTATGTGTGGGTGTGTGGGTGTATCCAGAGTTTTGTGGTCACTTGGTGAAACTGCATTAAATAACACAGCCATGAAACCAATTTGACTATTTTATTCAAGGTTTTTAGCCCACATCTTAAATTTTTGATCCATACAACACTTAAAGTAGTTATAATTTCTATGAGAGTCTCTACATGGAAGTATGAAATGATGGGATAAAATATTTTTACACTCTAACTCTTCAATATTATCAAATTTACTTCTAATGAAATTTAATGTTATTCATACTCTTGACATAACACTCCTGAAATATTTTTTTTAAATAAACTTTCAAATAAATAAAACACAAGGATCAGTCAAGGGAAGATACAGAGCCCCATTAGTGCAGGATGAAGTTTATGAAATACTTCTGAATTACAAGCTAAGTTCCATGAGAAGTGGAGTCAACATTTTTCATGTCTGTTTGTATTGAGATTATTACTACATTAAGATATTTAGGCGTTTGTAAAGTAGGAGAATATAAGATACTACTACAGTGTTAAGAAATAGGGAAATAAGAGGAACACTATCATAAACAGTCATACTGAATTTAGCTGGAAACCCAAATGTGAAGCCTAGAGATATTTTGTAGAAAGCAACAAAGTTAAGCAACTAGATCATCAGTTCTCTTGCTACTGAGGACAAAGGAGAAGGCAATATTTTACACACACATTTTTAATAAATTCAATAAAATGCTTCATTTCAAGGGAAACTAATAAAACAGGCTCTGGTAGAAGAAACTTTCAAATTAAACTTTTTTAAACTGTCTTTGAAACATCTATGACCGAGAAGGAAAAATGACTATTTAGCATGAATAAATTCAGTAATACCAGAAAGTCTCCTCAGATAAATGGCTACAGTTTGAATAATGCTGAAATATTCACTAACTCTAGCACCTCTATAGAATAGTCACTCCAAGCCTGAAAGACTCATGGGTACAAAGAAGTAGGTACTCAGGGCTTTGAGTTTTCTTAAAGAAAAATTTTCTTTTTTCCCAAGCTTTGACCTTCCTGACATCAATGCATGGATTCACATATTTGGGGCAAAGCTGTACTCTGATGATCCAGTTACTTTTCTCCTTTAAAATTACAAATTTTCTCTAGAAAAAGCTTCCTTTACCTGAACACTCAAATCCATTGTCATTCATTAAATAAATTAAAATTGTTTTTGAAAAAAAAATTTTCTTTAAAGTTTTTAGTGAACAGAATCATCCTTTGATATTTGTGTGAAAAATCAGTGAAAATTTCTTTGAAAGCTTGAATATTAACTTTCTCTAAATTATTATAAACTGCTTTTATTACAGAAAAGTACGTAATGTGATAGAAAATAATTTGTTTTTTTATTGCTTTTTTTTAGGTTTTTTTTTTTTGGTGGTTGTTGTAATTTTTTTTTTTTCTGGTTCTGTTCCTAGCAAAACAATGTAAGCCTCTCATTAGACCCCATATATGTACAGCTTGTTCTTTTAAAAAGTAAATTAAAAAAAAAACTAATGTTTCATGTGAGTGTTTATACTCTTAAAATATATTTTTCAGGGTTTTCAATTGAAAACAATTCAGAGTAATGACATGCAATATAAATGTATCTAAATAACTAGTTTCTGAGAAGTAAATATTGATAGTGAACTGAGACATCTTAGGAAGAAATCAAGGAAGAGATGGGGAGTGAGAGATAAAAAGAAAATAATCAGGGCTGGGGATGTGGCTCAAGCGGTAGCGCGCTCGCCTGACATGCGTGCGGCCCGGGTTCGATCCTCAGCACCACATACCAACAAAGATGTTGTGTCCGCCGAGAACTAAACAATAAAACATTAAAAATTCTCTCTCTCTCTCTCTCCTCTCTCACTCTCTCTTTAAAAAAAAAAAAAAGAAAATAATCAATGAAATGAGGAAGGAAGAAGTAGAGAAGAGAGAAAGGAAGGAAGAAGTTTGACTAATGGATTTTCTCATTTGGGAATGAAGACAGGTTAAAGCACCTTCTTCCTGAGGGATCCAGTTTTACTTCCAATTACCCCTTCCCATTGTAGTCCATCTTCTCATTCTCTCACCCTCATCATATTGAATATTTAGCAGATATACATTGTCATTATGAACCAATCTCTGTTTGAAGATAATTTTTTCAGCTACTGTACAGTCAAGTTTAGCCATTAAGAGGTAGTTTAAGAACTGTTTAAAAATGAACCATGGATGCCAATAATGCAGGATTTTCTCTTTCCCACTCTAGAAACCAAAATGAGAACCTCTTTTCTGTTAACCTTGGCTGAGAAATATAAGGAAAGGTCCTGACTGGCTCTGGTCATGTCCAACTCTACTAAATATTGTTGTGAGCATAATGGAACTTGATCTGGACAGAAATGACTCACTGACCCTGTTATCTGTTTCTGATAGTTTAGTGTTAGTAACTACCATAGCTCAGAAATTCAATATCTACATGGAAAGGGTAAAATTATAAAAAAAAAAGGAGAAAGAATATGGAGCTCTCAGTATCACCAAATACCTATTGTTTATCTGATCAATAGGACAGTGTTTCTCAGTAATATCACCCACAATTTTTCTGTCCCTTAATGTGTATTAGCAAACCTCTTTACTTGGACTATATTTATTTCAACCAGAGATTTGTTGAGTAAGAAAAAGAAAGTACTCTCATTTTATAGGTTGCATATTGGAAGTGAGGTAGACTTAAAAAAGTCGCAGATAATTTTCTCATGAATATGAGTGTAGTAAAATAAGTTTAGACCATCTTGTCCTTAGTATTAAAAGAATTACTACTTATGAAGAAGTGTAATAAATAATCAATTTTTTTATTCATGTATAAGCATCTTTTGAATGTAAGGCACTAGTTTATTCAATAAGGGCTGTGTTCATTGTTCTCTAAAAAGATAATGAAAATTCTAAAAATAAAAATGAAAGAAAGAAAGAAAACAAGATTGTTGGAAATCATTTTTTCTCAGTACAAATTTTATTGTTGAGGGCCAGTATTAGGGCTGGGCATGTTTGAGGCCAGGAAAATCACCAAGCCTTCTCTGATTGTTTTAATGAACAGACTTTATTTTAATGAGAGTTGTAGGTTTACAGGGAAATGAAGCACATGGTATCATGTTCCCATATGCCTTCCCTTATTCAGAGTTTTCACTATTTTTTTATATAATACTGAGAAATATTTGATGTAAGCACAAAGTCAAAATATGATGCCAATAGTGATTGTATTAAATAATTATTAATGGTAATAAATAATTGAATTATGTATTCAAACACTAATTTTACAGTTTTTGGAGCACTGACAAAGAATAATGTCAATTTTCACCCTGATGGCATCTTACAGAGTAGATTCACCATGACAGAAGTCCCTGTTATTCACCTCTTTAGCATCTTCTACTCCCCCTGATTTCTTGGAAATGTTTAACATTTTTAATGTTCTGACTTTTACAGAATGCCACAAATTTGGAATTATGCAAATATGGCATTTCAGACAATATATTCTTTCTGGCAATATGTATTTATGATGCTTCCATGTGTTTCCATGTTTGATAGTAAATTTCATTTTTTCTTTTAAATTTTTAATGACCCTCGAGAGTATGGATGTATCACAGTGTTTACATTAATAACTGATAAATAGCTACTGAAGTCTCTCTTAGCAGCTTCCTGTTCTTGGCAATCATGAGTGAAGAAGCTGTGGATATTTGTATGTTGGTTTTCTGTGGACATAGCTTTTAATTCCACTGAATTAACACTAAGAAATAAAATTACTGGGCCATATTAAGTGTGTATTGTTATTTTTAAAAGCTACCTAACTGTCTTCCAGAATGGATGTTCAATTTTGTGATCCCAACAGCAATGTGTAAGAGTTCTTCTTGTTCCTCATCTTTTCCAGCTCTTTGTCAGGTTTATAATTTTGGAAATTTTTATAGGTGTGTTTAATTTGTAATTCCTTGATGACATATAATAATCAGCATCATTTTTATGCTTTCCAAATATATACTTTGTTTTTCTGAGGAATATATTTTTTTCTTTTATTCAAATTTAAAACAATTGGATTATTATTAATGATAATAATTATTAATAATAATTATTTGTATACTGAAATACAATAAACTATACATATATAATTTATACTTTGTCATATTTGGACAAGGTGGCTCTTGGTGCCTAGTTGTAATTTCTACCTCTTGCTTCCTTTTTTTATAGGAGGGAGTAGGAACACTGACTGACTTTTCATTGTGATACATTATTCAGTAAATTGGAAATCACACAAATTAATTGTCAGAGACTAAGTCATCATAGATGGTTACCTTGGAAAAATCAGTCATCCCTCAAACTAAGTGTAATCATCTTTAAGATCAGAAGTCTTCCAATCAGGACTGAAGATACTGGAAAGATAAGGAAAAATTAAATAATGAATCAAGAATACTGCCTGACATAGAGAAGACTCTTAAATTCTGGTATCCAGTGTTATCCTCCATGCTTTAGTTTGGTGATGCAGAGTATATGTGGGAGACTATTACTCCATAGTTTCTTTCTTTTTATCTTATTTGTCCTTTTTAAATATGCATGATGATAGAATATACTTTGGCATATTTTACATACATGGAGTATAACTCATTGTATTTAGGATACTATTTTTGTGGTTCTATATAATGCAGTTAGTCTGGTCATGTGTTCAAATGCAAGGATAAGAAACTTATGTACAATTCCATAGTTCATTTCTGTCACCTCTAGCTATAATTGTTTAAACTTCAGTATTTCAAGATTTTTTTTTCTTATTGGTGTTATTGAGGTTTAATTCTTATAAGAGTGCCCATCAAAACAAATAAGTTAAGTAGTGACATTTACAATGTTGGAGTATAATTACCACAATTACCTTGTTTTAAACATTTTAATCACTGAAAATAAACCATGTAATCTGTTAATCAACCACTCACTTCCATGCATTCCAGTCCCCTGGTAACCAACTCTCTCCTTTCTAATTCTATGATTTCCAGTCTTTGGACATATTATATAAATGTAGTTATAGCCCAGGTGAAATTTCATGTTTGATTTTGTTTACTTTTTTTAATATTTTGAGATTGTCTACATGGTTGCCTGTAACAGTACTTCATTTTTGTGGCAGATTAATATTCAAACATATATATGAATGCTATATAAAGATATATAATTTTTATATGAATACATCTATATGAACATGTACTTACTCAGACATGAATACATATAAATACATAGATACATTTGTTTATCATTCTTGAAGGAAATTTTGATTTTTATATATTTTCTAGTGGAAATGGTGATACCATTGATATTCATGTTCAAGTGTTTGAATATCTATTTTCAGTTAATTTGGAAATATAGCTAGGAATGAAACTTGTAGGTCATGTGGTAATTGTTGGGTGAAGAGCAGGCTGAACTGTGTTGTCTGCAGGGCAGGCTGAACAGATGTTGGATGCAAGATAGCCCACGCACTCAAATCACCCCTCTATCTGGTCCTTTATCACCTGTTTGCCTCAAGTCTGAACATTCAACCCTGCTCAAGGCTGAGCACTCAAACCCCTTGGGCCAACGAGGCAGCTTGCAGACCCAGAGGCCCCATGAGATTTGGGCTATAAAAACTCCCTCCTGCCAGGCCCCCCACTCTCTTGCTCTCTCTATCGCTCTCTTTCTTGCTCTTTACCTTTCTTGCGTGTGCTCTCTGTCTCTCTCTTGCTCTTGCTCTCTCCCTGTTCATCTCTTCTCTTCTTTCTCTCTCTCCTTCTTTCCTTATTTCTTTTCTCTTTGTTGCACTGCTGCAATAAAGATCTTTTGGTTGCTCCGAGTGTTGTGGTCACTTTCCTTTCAGTAATTATATGTTTTAAAATTTTAGCAATCCTCAAATTTATTCCTTTATCTACTTTACCATTTTATATATTTAAAAGAAGTGTGTGTGGCTTCCCATTTTTTCACATGGTGCCCAACACTTCTTTTTTAAAAATAATTTAGGCATTCTCTTGTTTATGAAGTACAATTTCATGGTATTTGTTGGATTGTTGTTGTTCAGGTTGTTAATATAGTAGTTTGGCATAGGGAAGTAAACCTTAATGTGATCCACCAATGAAATGCATCTTTTACCTGTTTTGTTCACAGAGTCTCACTAAGTTACCCAAGGTTTCCACAAACTTGCAATACTACTGCTGACTCCTGAGTAGCTTTGGTATGAGCATGTGCATATTAAGAGACAAAAAAGAGAAAAACATCAACATTCCTCTAATAGAATTTCACTGAAAGAAATATCAGGAACTTTAATACAGGAAGACAAAAAATAGACCAAATGTAAATGTCTAAGATACAAAGTACATAAAAATTTACATAAAAAGTACATACAGCTTTATGATATGCAAATGGTGTAAGATATAGTGAAAATTAATGTGAATGTTGAAAAAGCTGATCCAGTTACAGAAAAAAATTACCCACAAGCTATTTGCAGCTATTTAGATAACTTTGTTGTAATAAAAATTTTAATTCTATTTTATTGATTTTTATAAGAGGTAAAATATTCTGAAATAGAAAATATTATTTTTATAAGAGTGACAAAGTTGCTCTTGATCAGTTTAGTGAGAAGCAGACATTTTTTTCTCTGTTCAATTTGCATACATTTATTATTTGAGTTTCAGCATAGATCATCACCAAAGGACTGAGTATGCCATCACCATTGATACCAAGCCTTTGAAGACAACTCAGGATGAGATAACTTGCCCACACTGTGCATATTAACAGTGAGATGATGTGTTGAGAGCCACAGCTGAGTCAGGATGGCGCCTAGCATTTTGCCAGAAGGAGTGGTTGAGAGGTGATGCCTGCGAGCCATTAAGATGATGATAATTAAGTTAAGCTGTGTATAATTGCTATGATTGGATGATGTGGCTCCTGGTGCCTTGGGCACCGCTACTTTTGAGTTCTTGTTCTCACGTGTGAGTCCTCTTTGAGTTCTCTGGGAGCCCAGGGAGGGCAGAGAGAGTTCCCGAGTAGTGCGCGGAGGGCCGGTGAGAGTTTGGCCAATAAACTAGTTCCTGTTTGAACCTACCAGTGCCTCGTGGTGGCCTGGTTATTTTGTGCCCAGCCAGACTGCAGCAATGATGGAGTTCAAACAATACTGGATGTCAAAACACATGATGAGCAGTAGAAGGGTGTGAGTGGCTCTTTTTTCTGGGAAGCTTTATGGAGAAAATCTGGAGTTTGGAAGAAACACGATTGTTGTTAAAATCTATGACAGAGAATTATTATGTGTCTGCTTGAAAGAACCATACGGTCTCAAAACTAGAGATCACCGAATGCCATCTGTGCAAATAAAAGACCCCTGTGCCTGTAACTCATGAGCAGAAAGGAACAGTGGTCAGTGAAAAATAGAAGACCAGGCTACATTTTATTTGGTCTAGCCACAGTATACAAAAGCATGTTGGTATAGGTGGACATGGTGAGGATTAATAAGAAAACAATTAGCCACAGGATGGTGTTTGTGGTTTTTAATTTGAAGCAGGCAAACTAGGAGCCACTGAGGTAGATGGTGATGGCCAAAAGCTCACCCAGCATGTGGGTTGTGCATGTGGAGAGTGCCCTCATGACCTTGGCCAGGAAGATAAGTTCTTTGTGGGCTTGGGGCCCACAAAGACAATGACAATGTAAAGGCAACACAGAAATGTGTCAGCTTAAATTCCAATGTCAGCTTAAGGATAGAAGGTATTTCTTATGAAAATAAAACTGAAATATTTGTCTATCTTTATGGGAATTCTTGGAGGAAAAACAGGAGTATTTGATTGTAGCAGGATTTTTATTGACAGGCTTTCAGTCAATCTATTTCCTCTATATAAAGCAGGATTTTATTCTTGATCTTAATTGGTAGTCAAGAGCTGATATGGGGCTCTTTCTTCAATGGCTTACTACAAAGAAAGCCCTTGTTGCATCTCACAAAAAAAAAAAGAAAGAAAAAAGTAAATAAAAAGTAAGTAAAAAATTAAATTTAACTCAAAAATACCTCATTCTTCAGAGTGATATTTTTGTTTATTCCCGTTTACCTCATGAAATTGCTCATATCTTACCCTTGTCTTTGAGCCTATATACATTATGTTTTCTTTTGTATCATAAGTTATATTATTTAATGGTCAGTGTTTGCTTGATTTTCAATCTTCCCTGCAGATTTCTTAAAATTAAAAATGGTGTCTTATTTTGCTTTTATTTACAGTGTCTGAAATACTTTTGTTTACATAAAAATTATTTATCACAAACTGTGCATTTCATGTTTTCATAAGCAGAAATAGGAATATTAGGCTGGAGTAGTAGCTCAGTGGTTAAGTGCTTGCCTAGCAAGCATGAGGCACTGGATTCAATCCTCAGAACCACATAAATGTAAAATAAAGGTATTGTGTCCATCTAAAAATATTTTTTAAAAAAGTTATAGGAATCTTCAGGGAAATGATCCCATCATGGTCATTTATAAGTCTTTTTTTTTTAATTTCAAGTGCTGAATTGTAAGAGTTTACAATATTTTTCATTCATCCACATGACCTTCATTTAAATCATATCCTATCAACTTCAACCTGTAACATTGCAGTTAGAATATCCATCACCAATGGAAAAAAAGAACTGTTTCCCATAAACAATTTTAAGAAAAATTTGAAAACTTGTGTTTGTATGATGCTGGAATATTTGTTATATGAATTTGTTATGTGACTTCTCTTACATCATATTCATTGAAGCACTGAAACACCCAGGGTATTGTTTCTTCTTTACAAAATATGCCCATGTTTTCAAACTTAAAGTCATTCTCCTACCAGTAACTGTATTTAGATAGTTGCTAAACAGTGTGCAAAATATCCCCACTCTTATGATCTAGGTAACATTTCTTCTTCATCTACCTTCATGAATCAGCAAATGTTACTGGATTAAAACTGCACTTGGAAAATATTTTTGTGAAAAAAAAATTAACTCAGAACACCATCAGTCAAGATTTGAATGAAAAATAGAAGAGAAAATATTTCTCATGAAAAGAGAAATTATATTTTCTTTAGGCTATTGTAAATTGCTCTTTATATTGCAGAAAATTTATCGAAATTATAATAAATCAATTTGTCATTTAAGTTTAAGAAGCAATTATATATTTAAAATAAGCAAGGGACTGGGGTTGTCCCTCAGTCATAGTATGCTTGACTAGTACTTCTGAGGCTCTGGGTTCAATCCTTGGCACAACATTAAAAAACAAATTAAAGATATTAAAAAATAAAATAAGAATTTTTTATTATTGAATATCTTATACATGATAGTAGGATGTACTTTGGTATAGTTATACAAGAATGAAATATATCTCATTCTAATTGAACCCCCACTTTTGTTAATTTACTTGATGATGCTATTCACTGTGGTAGATTCATATATGTACCTAGTAAACTTATGTTCAGTTAGTTCTGTTTATGGACAATTCTCAAAATTTTATGAAATAATTAAGTGATTATACATTAGTAAAGAATAACTCTAAAGATCATAAAACAGCTGAGAGAAGAAAAGAATTCTAGAAAATTTCAAGTATCAAAAAAAAAAAGTTTTATAATAGAGGGGGAAGTTTGCAGTATCCATTTAAATGAGCCTATGGTTTTCTGTAATAATACCACACTGCCATGTCATGAAAAAGTAGCATGTTTTTATTTATCACAAACTTAAATTTATTCTAGTGTTTTACTGTGTATTCATACTTTTGTTATTTTTAAAATTACAAAATTCAGTGTATCTACAAAAAAACAAAGACTAGTATTGGAAAATTCTATTGTCAAATTCTATGTTCTTTCTAAAGGATTCTGCCTTCATAAGAAACAATAAAGCTACAAGATCAACTAAAATATTGGCATTCCAGATCCATGTCAGATATAAAGAAGCAATGTTTTCTGATACATGAAATAATATACTGTAACCAGAATTTTTGGCCTATGGTTGTGTATTCAAATATCAGTATACCAAACCATAAAAATATTTTATTTTATTATTAAAATAATAATAAAATAAAACATACTATTTTTATTCTACTACTTTTCTGTCTATGTTTATTCTGCTACATTTCTGTCTCCCTGCATCATTAGGATCTTTCAAAAAAATTTAAATGCACCTCGGTTGAATATCTAAGCTGTAGTAAAGAGCAAGATAAAGTAATTCTGATAAAGTGTAACAAGAACCATTTTAAAGAATGCAATGTCTCCTATTTAATGTAAATTTATATGACACATTTTATATGAAGTTGCTACTCAAAATAAGATAATATTAGATAGAAGTTTTAGCAGATGAGTCTGTGAGCTTAGGAACTGCCAAAAGAGGTTTTGAATCATTTCTAGTTCTAAAAAGTAATGTAAAGCTAGAAAATGTCAACCTATTAAATTATTATACCTTGTGAACCTTTATGCTGAAAAAATCATTCATGTAAGACAATAACATTTGTGATATCATAAATTATAATAATACTATCAATTTAAAATGATATAATGAGAATTCACATAAATTTTTGTGCTCTGAAAGTTCAAAGAAGTCCTGTAGCACATTAGGAATAAATACCTGTCTCTTGGTTATGAAGCAGTAAAAGTCAGACGTCAAAATGTATTTCTCCAGTGCTTACCTCAGAGCCTCCACTGCTTCCTCTTCAACACAGATTTGCAGTTGAGACTTCCAAGATGAGGCTATATGGGACAGAGATCTTTAGCTCATCTCTCAGTAGATGGTAATTTTGATGTTTCATCTGAGGTCTGACAAAACCTGTCTTGCTCAGAGGGCATTCCTAAAGGAAAGACTAATATTTTTTCCATTCTCAAAAAATGGTAAACAAGCAGCATCTAGATGAAAACTTTTTATGTTTCTAGCTCTCATATTCAAAAGTCAGAGGAACCTGGATTGCTGTTTGCACAGCATTCATAGCTAACAAATCTAAAGGCTCTCACATGTACCCCAAATAGGTATGGTCTTACATAAAATAACTGAACTAACAAAACTAATGTTATTTGTGCATGGACATATAAATTTTCAGATCTGTCAGATGAATCAGCCCCAAGTAATGATATTCCATTAGCAATGAGTTTTGATGTCTAAATATTTTGGTTGTGAGAACAAAATATGAAGAGAGTTTTGGGATATCTTGTCCTAGAAACAAAGCCAGGAAGATAGCACTGGTGGGAGATGAGAAGAAAGCAGAAGAGAAAATGAGGAAGAAAAGAAAAAAACTAATGGCAGATGGGGTTGTTGTGACTGATTTGGATGTAAGACTTTGAGGAAAGGTAATTATTAAAATATATAAAGAAACTTGAATAGGGCTTGACATATAGTAGGTTCAAATTCTTGGAGTTACCAGCCAAGATTTAAGTCAGGAATCCACAGTACATAAGGAAATGTATAGATCCCAGTGCCTTTATTTCACTAAGAGCTGCTATTCCCTACAATTAAGTAGACTTCATTTTTTTGTTATTATTTTCTGGGTTTTAAATTTTTTGTTGTTGTTGTTATTTGTTTCTTGGATTTTGGATTTAAATTCTGATAATATGTGGGAGGCCATCCTCGCACGAGATTTGAGTTACCTCCCTGGCTGGGTGGGAAGTGCTTAGACACAGATGTGTCAGAGCTTTCCCCACAATTCTCCAGGTATGAGGGCTTATCGGTGCAGAGGCGTGTCTGGCCACTGCACCAAAGAAGCAATCATCGCCCCTTACATTGGGATGTTGCCCCCCTTAACCTTCATTGGATGGGATTTTCCCTGAAATTTTTTGTTCCCCAATAAAAAGTTCACTCCCTGGCGTGTTCTCACTCTCTTGCTAGCCTCTTCAGTAAACCTTGCTACTGCATTAGGTAGCTGGAGGTGGGAGCTAGGAGAAGCCATCCCAGAGCTGTTTCTAAAGGTAGTTAGAGTCTTTTCTCTTTAATTTAAGACTCCCTAGTGTTTACTCATGAATCAAACCTTATTACATAAAGCTAGTGCTGGTTGAATGGAAGAAGTGGCACCCAACGTGGGGCTCACGTGTTAAACTGACAAGGTTGAGTTAGGAAGTGCGCTATAGAAATGCAGAATTTGTGACAAATTTTAGGGTCACAGAACTACTAGGCAGTTTTTGAAGTAAAGGGACGTTAAAAAAAATTACTGATGGGGAATTCAACTTCTACCGATAAAGACATGTATTTGACTATTTTAGAGACAATAATCAGAAGGGAAAGCAAGTTAAAAAGACTCAGTTGCTACAATTCTTAAAGTCTGTAGATGAATTTTACCCTTGGTTTTGTGACCAAGATCCACAAAATGTACATACATGGGACAAATTAGGAAGAAATTAACATAAAATTTGCCTTTCTGATGAATTACCTGGAAACTTTGAGAATATTCAAAATGTTTGGACTGCATTAGAGACCTGTCTTTTTGATTACCTGGGCCATAGTCCATAGCCCCCTGAAAATCTATTGAAAGGTATTCAGGGAGCCATTAAGACTATTCAAATGGAAAAATTGCCTGAGGCTAAGGAAATCTCTTTTCCTCTATACCTGTTAAAAACTAAAACAAATTATATTAAAACAAAATAAAAACTGAAAGTAAAAAACGTAGCCTTGCCTGAACCAAACTATAGTAGTCCAGAGTAAGACCATAGAGAGGAAAACCACAGAGAGTAGGTCTCCAGGGGGATAGAAGGTCCTTCTCTCAGAGAGGAGAATCCAGAGGAGATTCATAGAGATATTGAAAGTCCTCCTCCACAGGACTTACAAGCTCAAATTCAACATGAAGACAGGGAAGAATATACAGAAAAGTTGCAGTCTAAGGAAGATGAGCCAGACAATGAAGTTCAGGATTTACCAGGGAATTTTAACAGGTTGTGCTTAACAGCACCTGCCCCAGCCATTTGAATTCGGCCATTGTCTCTTAAAAGGACAAATTTTAACAGATACTCTGAGCTGGCAATGACTTTTCTTACTTTGTTCCAGTGGAAAATTGGAAAGGCACAGGAAGCTGGGGAGAATACTAGCAAATTTCAACCCTTTCCGTTTTTTGAACAGGTTTAATGATCAGGACCAGTGTGTAATTCCTTTTAATACTATTAAAGAGTTAAAAAATGCCTGCGAGGTTTATGGTCCAAATTCACCATTTGTGCAGAGCTTGCTTGAGACTATCTGCTCTCAACTGCTCCCATGGAGTGACTGGATTTACTTCGGTAGACCTTGTTTGAGTCGGGGTGAGTTTTTACTCTGGCGGTTATATTGGACAGACTTTTGTTTGGAGCAGGCAGAATGGAATTGAAGGCAAGATTTTCAAACACCCGTGGACATGTTTTTAGGAACGGGTGAATTAATTGATTTTAAAAGGCAGCTAAATTATGAATTTGCAGTGTATGATCAAATTACAGCCTTTGCAAAGCATGCCTGGAGACAGATTGCCTCCAGTGACCAATCTAGCTTAGTTCTGAGTAAGGTAAAGCAAGGTACCAATGAACTTTATTCTGATTTCGTAGTGTGACTCTATCAGACCGAAAACCACTCCATAGGGAATCCAGGTGCTTTTGAGTTTATTGTTAAGCAATTGGTTTGAAAATGAAAATAAATATTGTCAAGATATTTTCATAACCCATAGAAAAAAGGGTACGGTTTCAGAGTTTATTCGCTTCTGTTCTGATATCGATCCAGTCCATTTTCAAACAATTACACTCACAACAGATTTAAAACAAACTCTGCAACCCAAATAATTAGTATGCAGAACCCGCGGGAGATGCTTTCATTGTGGGAGGAACAGCCTTTACGTGTGAAATTGTAATGCCCATAATTTAAGTCCAGGACTCCCTCTGCTGTTGGTAATAGATATTACAGAGTTTAAGACCACGTGGCAGGCCAAGATGGGGCTGATCAGTTCACCTTCTAGCCTCCACTTCTGCCAAGTAGGGAGTAAAAAATCTTCTGGTTGGCCCATCCCCAGGCCAGAAAAGCAGGAGAATCAGAAGAAAGGTTGTGCAATTTAACGTCATCACAGCCGACCTTAGGGAGCTGCTGTGGATTTCACCTCTGTGAGACAGTTTCTTTATGACCCTCAATGACAATTGAACTAAATCCTGAATTAGGGCCACAACAAATCCCTATTGGGATTTTTGGGCCACACCCTAGAGAAAGTATAGGGTTAATTTTTGGATGTAACAATTTAAAAGGGGCCATCGAGGTGATACCTGGAGTAGTATATTCTTATTTTTAGGGAGAATTAAATGTTACTGTAAAGTCAAATTATGCCCTTCAGTTTACTCCAAAAAATAATTTGCTCAATTAATTTTACTACCCTGTAATTCAGATGGACACCCATAAGTAAATTCAGTTTCCAAACTGTCAGACAGAGTGTACTGGTCTCAATTAGTGCAGCACAAGTGCCCCCTACTTCAACTTAAAATTAATCAGAAAAAGTTCAAAGGTGTAGTGGCCACCAGATCAGATATATCAGTCCTGTCCAGTCACTTCTGGCCTCAGAATTGGCCCTTACACATAGCACCAGCTAACCTAGAGGGAATTGAACAAATCTCACAGCCTGCTCAAAGTGCTAATTATCTCCCTTGGGAGGATCCTGATGGGAACACTGGAGTTTTTAAACCTTTTGTGTTCAAGACCTTACCAGTAAACCTATGGGGAAGAGATATATTAAGCAAAATAGGATTATTATTAGAAACTCCAAATTCTATGAGATCATTTGAGGAAATTAATCAAGGATTCCTCCTGGAGATAATGAGGGAACTTATGAGGGAGAGTATCTGCTTACAAACCAGTCTCCTTGACAGAGATTAGTAAATACTCCAAAACAAAATTTTTACTAGGGGCACTGAATGTCTCCCCAATTCAAATAACAGCAGAAAAGATCACCTGGCTCACCAAAAAGCCTTTGTGGATTTCTCAGTGGCTGATCTCAGGGGAAAAACATAAGATAATTCATATGTTGTTTGAGAAACAACTTCAGGCTGGTCATATAGAATTAACGTTTAGTCCTTGGAACAACTCCACTTTTGTTATTAAGAAAAAGTTAGGTAATTTGAGATTACTACAGGATTTAAGGGCAATAAACCATGCAAATCAGCTTATGGGATCATTGCAGCCTGGAAATCTGAGTACATTGTTTATGTGTACATTATTTAAGCACTATATGCTGAGTAGTTTATGCACTCCTCCCCCAAACAAACAAAAAATTAAAAACAAACAAACAAACAAACTTTTGTCTGTTCATTTGGAACTCACTATCGCTACCTAATAGACAAATAAACTTGGGTATGGAGGAATTAGTCGATCAAATTGTCCCATAGTTAATCTAGGAAGAAGATGTGATTTTAGTCCAAGTGGTATAGGTTGTCTCTGCCTCAGTTTGATAGTTGATGCTCAGTGTAGAGTAACCCACCTCTGCATACAGCCCCCGAAAGCCACAGGATTAGGTGATCAGCTGCACCTGGTGTCTTCAATATGTTCTACGTAAAAATACACATTATGTAAACAGGGATGATTAAATTTTTTTTCCTATGTAGGTTCCCTGTTTTTGTCTCTTACTACTCTGAGTAAAACTTCCAATGGTACACTGAATAAGAGTGGTTGAAACCAGACACCTTGGTCTTATTTCTGATCTTAGAGAAAATTATTTCAGCATTTTTCCATTCAGCGTTTCCCCAGTATGATGTTGACTATGGGTTTTTCTTATGTAGGCAGCATTTTGCATTGTTCTATATCTGTTTGAAGAGGTTTTATTATGAAGAGATGTTGAGTTTAATTGAATGTCTATTATTGGGATGTCCCAATGGTTTTTGCCTTTCATTCTGTTAATATAATACTTCACATTATTGATTTGTTTATGTGTAAACACCCTTGCATTCTTATGGTCAATTCAATTTACTCAGGGGGTATAATATCTTTTAGGTGCTGTTAGATGCAATTTGCTTGCATTTTGTGAGAAATGTTGCATCTATTCTTATCAGGAGTTTTGAATTGTAATTTTTGTGCAGTTATCTGGTTTTTTTTTTAATTTTTTTATTGTTGGTCGTTCAAAACCTTACACAGTTCTTAATACATCATATTTCACAGTTTGATTCAAGCGGGTTATGAACTCCCAACTTTACCCCGTATACAGATTGCTGTATCACATCAGTTACCCTTCCATTGATTGACATATTGCCTTTCTAGTGTCTGATGTATTCTGCTGTCAGTCCTATTTTCAGTTATCTGGTTTTGTTATGAAGATAATGATAGAACCCGAGTTCAAGGACAAATTTATTTAAAAAATAACAATTTTATCAAAAGAGAGTTGAATTAAGCAAAGCAAGCTTTTTAACCCAAGAGCCCAGGATCAACCTAAACATTTAATAAGAACCTTGCCAGAGGATTATGAACGCTATATACAAAAGGGTACAAAGAATGGCAGCAAGTAAATTTCAGGTACATTTTATGTTTATAGTCTCATTTCTTATTGGACTTCACCTATAAAACATAAGCACAAAGATGAATTAATATTGCATAAGTCCCCTCTGAACATGGAGCCATGTATGATTATATAGGTTGAACACCTATGCTCACTCTCTCTCTCTCTCTTTCTCTCTGTCTCTTTGAAAAAAGAATACTAGGCATCAAATACACCCTCTAAGCAAACTTTTAAGTGCTACAACATTGAAAACTCTAGGCCTAATATTATACATGAAATTTTTAGAACTAAACTGAAATGTTATACACATTGACCAGTGTCCCTTCTGCACCAGCCTCCAGTAACCAGCACTGTACTCTGCTCTGATTTCCTGAGTTTGACTCTTTTAGAAGCTTCCTTATTGGTGGATCTTCCTTGGCTAATGAGCTCCCTTTGATTTTTACTGTCATAAATGGCAGGATTACATTATTTTTAATTTCTGAATAATTTTCTACCCGTTCTTTAGTCTTCCGTCTGTGAACGTTAGGTATCTTTACATATTGGCTATTGGGATTAATGCTGTCTTGAGTCAGGAAGGCCTAATATTTTCTATAAATCTTGATTTCAGTTTACTTGTATACACATATCCCGAAGGGGATAGGCTGCTCTGTTTTATATGTCTACCAACATTGTACAATTATAACAATTCCCCATATCTTCTCTATTAAAATTCATCATTTGTTTTTATATATTCTTTGATAGCCTCCCTAATGGTTATGAGATTATATTACACTGTCGGTTTTATTATTTGGTCTTTTAATGACAAAATATATTTGTATATGTTTGTGAGCTACAATGAGGTTTTATTAGTACCTCACGTGGGCAGAGTGTCCCTAGGGAGTTCCTTGTCCAGGGTTTCTATTTCTTAACAAATTGAAGAAGTTACAAGAGGTTGGAAATAAAAGCAGAAGTTTACTGAGAGTAAAAGTACACACTCTGGAAGAGCAGAGTGGGCTGACCTGAAAAATAGCTCAAGGTCCCATCTGCATATACAGTGGAATTTGCTTTTATTGGTGTCACTAGTTCTCCCCATCCTTTCCTAGGTGTTCTTGACATTGCTTAGTACTTGCATCCACAGCTGAATTTGACATCATTTCTTCTCTAGTGACCATGCATAATTTTCCCCCCAAGCCCAGATAAAGCATTTAGTGGGAGCAATCCACCATGTTCATGATATATTAAGGAGCAACGACTTAACTTTGATTCATTCCTTGGGCTATTGACATACCCAAGATGGGAAACCATTCCTTCATTGTCTTAATTTTCCCTGTGGTTATCCAGTTTCCTTTCTTTAGCCCTTAAACGGCTTATTTTCCCCTCAAAGTAAGAATGTAGGTTGGGCTGAGGGGCCATGTCATTCCCCTTGAATATTTTCCACCTAACACTGTGACAGTACAGATTCACTAATCAAGTATGATTTACACATTCCTCATGTTTTTTTTATGTGAATATCCCTGAGCATCTGCTAATACAGAGCATCAGCATTGCTTTCTTGCTTTCTGTACATCTTCCCTGAGGAAATAATGTCTTCAGATCATAAATAACTGGGTTATTTATGCATTTCTGTAGATTTGTAAGAGTACTTCATTTTGGATTTTAAACATTGTGTTATATGTAGTTTTTAAATATCCCCACATATTTTATAAATTGTCTATTTTCCTGTTTATGTTTACTTTGCTATGTGGAACTTTTTGACTTGAATAACATCCTGTTTATTCATATCTGTTTAACTATGTCTGCATAAATTTCTTGTTCTTTTTGATTAGTATTCCATAAATCATTGCCCAATTAAATGTATGGAAGATTTTTTCTATTGTTTCCTTCAATTTATTCCTTCTCTTCAGTGACTTATTCTATATTCTGAATAGACGCATAATAATTATAAATAATCATGGGCTATATATGATAATTTAATGCATATATACATTGTGTAAAGATAAAAATCAGAGTAATTAGCACATCTATCACCTTAGGAGATGAAAGAATATGTAGAGATTTGTAATCATGTCCTCCATGTTTTTGGTAAGAATTTTATCAATTCACTTCTGACATTTTAATTTTTTATCCACTTTGAGTGTGTAGTAGAGAAGAATTCATTTATTGATGTACGTATAGATATCTTGTCTCTACATGTCTCTTTACTGAAGATCTTGGCCTTACACATTTTATGATTTCTGCATCCTTGTAAAAGTCTGTTTATGTGGTTCTTTTATTTTTCTGGGCTCTTGATTTTGTTCTGTTTTCACATATTTTCAGTTATTCTAGTACCACAATATTCCTTTTTTTTTCTGAAACAGGCAAAGAGACAACTTACCACACATGCTGTCAATAAAAAGAAGGACAAAGTCATGTTTTCTATATGAGGCCAGAGAAAAACCAGTTTAACTCACTGGTTTTTCACCCTGAGGAGACTTGGTTGAAGAGATCTCTTTTGGTGCTATCATGTTCTGGCTTTTTGGAGGAAGTTCACCTGGGTAAAATTATATTACTTTTATTGTCCTCAATGCAACTGATGAAAATTATATTACTTTTATTGTCCTCAATGCAACTGAGGCAAACTTAGTCAATTTAGGTAATAAATGATTGGGTAAAAATGATGGGGACACAGATTCAGGAGAAAATATTGTGCTGAAACTTGTAGAACACTTTCTCCTCCTCAACTGTTGCCAAGGTAACCAGCCTCCAGAGAATTGTTTCTCCTTGCAGGGGGTTAAAAGAGTTGTTAATTAATGCCTTCTTTTCTTTCTGGATTAATCCATCAATGGTCCATCTTATAGCCACTTGTTACCTAGGAAAAATTGGAAATAATAGACCATGAGTACAAAGGAATTCTAAAAAGTATAAAAAGAGCAAAACACCCCTATTTCCTAGGACACCCTTCCCTGGGGTCTCTTCTCTTTGGAGAAGACTATCTCTGTTCTGTCCTTTAAATAAAACTTGCTTTTTACACTTTCCTCAGCATTTCCAGGTGTTCAACCTTTAACATCTGGAGAAATAAAACTTGGCCCTGATTGATTCTAATCATGTGAATTACAAATATTTTTTGGTTTGTGTCCTTGCATGATATTGAATCCTCACGGGATTCTGAATTTCTCACAAATTGTCTTGGTCCATGAAAGATTATATCAGTATTATGTGCTGGGAGTGGGCTGAGACTTCCTCTTCTTCCTACTTACAACATTCTTTAATTCTGTTTTGTACAAACCAAGATCCACTTACTAGATGTTGCTGCTCTGGATAACTTAACAAAACTGAGTGCAATACAGATATAGATAGATAGATAGATAGAAAGATAGATACATAGATAGATAATAGATAGTGGGGGCATTTAGACACTTGCATCTTTCTTTCTGTATTTCTCCCCTTCTGTCATTACCAAAATATGCAAGTTCATGTTGGTTTCTCTGACCATGACATAATGCAGCAATCTCACTCTAGACTTTCTTTCTTGACTGTTTCTTTGCTGGCCAACAGCACAAAGCTCAGTGCCCACTACCCACCATATAACTATTTTTTTATTATAAGTGAAGTTTATGAATTCTTAATCAATACTTACATAACAAACTTGCTTACCTAGTAGAGTAAAGTGCTTGGTATACATTACCTCATATGTTATCTATACTTGTGTAATTTTCTGTCCAAAAAGCATTTGCCAAAAAAAAAAAAAAAACTCAGACCATTTTCTTTTTAAAGTTTTTCATTTCATTTACCCACATTAGAGTTCATTATTTGTAACATGAGTTCCACAGTTTTGAAAAATGGCAGGCATTCATTTATATGTCATTTCATTCTGGTACAGAAATGTTTATTCACCATAAAAGTGATCTCATATATATTTTTTTGTTGTTGTTGGTTGTTCTTTCTGTTTCTGACTTTTCATTTGTTTTTGTTTTTTTTTTAAGACAGAGTCTTTCTCTAATGCTCAGTCTGGTCTCATACTTGAGGGCTTTTGCTGTTTTGCCTCAGCTTCCTGAGAAGCTGGGATTGCAGGCACAGGATGGCCAGCCATATCCACATTTTATGAAAGGGCTGCATTGTTGTTCAACTCTGAAAATAAGTAGACTTAGTTTACTCCATGTGTTCTCCTTCTCAGGAATGTCATATTGAATGAAAGAAGTACACTTTGCATCTTATTCTAATGGGATCCCCTTCTACACAGAAAATATTAATTAAGCTTCTCTACAAAGCTTTACCATAATTAATTTGATTACTATGAGCAAATAAAAATACAAAAGTGTATAATGTAGTTAAGCTTCCTATTTCCTGTTGCTCTATCTTACTTTGCCATTTTCCTGAAAAGAGATCAGCACATCAGATGCTGAAAACCTCTTTACTAGTTTTTCACAAGATTTTTGAATAATCTATCATGGTGATGATATACAGTAGTTTTTGAAAGTTTTCAAGTGGGAAGTGTGTTTGAAAATGCAGAGTATGATAAGATATATAAATTATTTTAACAAAGTCTTTATCCTTGGGCCAGGAGCTTCACAGGGGTATTTACATTTCAAAGAGTAGTGAAGATTTTACTAATTTGGCTCCATGGTAATGGCTGGTAAGTGTAGGAAAGAAAGAGTAAAAGAATCTCTTTCTTTCTCAGGTACTGATTTTTGTAAAAAAAAAAGTGTTTTTGAGGTGTTCATTTGCTCAGAACAGTGAAAAAATTCTGTTGTGTTGGAAACTTGTAGATTTTGAACCTCTGAGTACCTCTTCCTATACACTGGGTGTAAAGTTCTAAAACATCCTGAAAATGGCCTTTAGACCAATTGATTGAGTTGAGCAAAAAGTTTTTCCTCTAAACCTAGCTGCAGCCAAATAAATCTGCTTCCTGATACTCCTGTGGTGTCTAACCTTTTTCTCATTCAACTACACTGGCTTCTTTTACTTAGAAAAAAATGCATTTAAGTTTTATTTTGGTTGTTGAGCTAATTATGGGCTACTCTTTTCTTGTTAAATTGAAATTCTTTGGAAGTACACATGGTTCTCCATAAATTTGCTAAAGAATGTGTATATTCCTTCCAATTTAAATTGTTGTTGAATAATTTGCTGTCAATATTTGCACATGTAAAAGTTGTTTATCCCATGCTTTGAATGTAACCCTTGTCACTCTGCCACTGAGGCTTTAAGGAAAAAAAAAGGACATTTGCATCTATCTATCTATCTATCATCTCTGTCTCTACTGTTTTGTAACTTGGGTGCTAGGACAGACAGCCTTGAGAGCAAACCCACCAGAGGAACCAAGCAATTCAGACTTCAAAGATGGCACCAGAAGATTTAAGAATAGCTATCTCCCAATTTAACAAGTGAATCACAATTTCTTTACAGGATGTTCCTGGCAGGCAGACTTTGAATAACTTATTTTGAAAAAATCTTTTGTTCTGCCAGGAATGGTGGCTCATGCCTATAATTTCAGTGACTCAGGAAGATGAGGCAGGAGGATTATGAATTCAAAGGCAACCTCAGCAAAAGCAAGGTGCTAAGCAATTAAGTGAGGCTCTGTCTCTTAATAAAAATTTAAAATAGAACTGGGCATGTGGTTCAGTGATAGAGTGCCTCTGAATTCAATCCCCACCATATACATACACACACACACAAAATATCCTATTTTCCTGTGATGAGTAGAATCACAGCCTCAGGAACTAGAGTCCCCTGTGCTTCTCCTTTACTAGCAAAGCAATAATATACCGGCTTCGCCTTTTTCTGAAAACAATTTCCTCCTTCTTAAATTGGTATCAGGAAAAGGATCAAGGCTTGTAAGCATATACACCATTTCTGTAGGCTTCAGTTAACAAATGTGAATAAAATGTGGCAGTGTGATCATTGGATCATATGGTAACTTTATTAAGGATAAAAAAACACAATGCTTCTTTCCCAGAAGGCTGTGTTGGCATCCAAGAAACAATCAAAGAGACTTTCTGTACTCTCTAACCAATCATTTTTTTTTACTGCTGTGTTTTGTGTGAGTGTATGACATTAATTACTGGCTAGAGAAATCTGCTAGTAATTTTAATTTTGTTTCCCATTTGACAGGTGCTGTTTATCATCTTTCCATATGTTTTTTATGCTCTTTCTAGAGCTTATTTTGTGAAGGGTCTTTTCATGTCTTCTTCTTTTCTGTACTTGTCACTCACTGGAATTCCTGTGGCACAGTATCCCACTATTTCAACTAATTGTACATGTTCATTAATTGAGAAATTATTACAATTATTTTGATTATTTCATTATTTAGAAGATATACATATACAACATTTTTACAAGTTACCTGAACCAGTTATCGATTTTCAGTTGTTTGTTTATTAGGTCATAATTTTAAATCCAAAATTACTCACAAAAGGAATAATATTATGAGCCAGTAGAATATAAGATATATATGATATTTCAACATATCCCACAGTACATCTTTTAGTATATTAAGTGACATAAAATACTGACATCTATTTAGGAATGCAACTTTAATATTTTTCTTTTTCTTATTAAAATAATACTACAATTCCATAATTCTCATGGCATGAATTATTAAGGCCAGACATTTTTCATGTATTTTTCTACCATTTAAATTTTACATTTTTATCTCTTGTGAAATATATCACCCAGAAAATGAAGAAACTGTTGCTACTCAAGGAAACATACCCTAGAAAGAGTGAGCAGAATAGCCTGATGCTTAATTGAATCCGTATTAAGAGCTCCTCCTCCTTCTTTGGATAAATTGCAATGTGGCACACATCTGTAATCTCATTTACTTGGGAGATTGAGGCAGGAGAATCAAAAGTTTGAGCCCACTCTCTATCAACCTAGCAAGAGCCTAAGCAACTTACTGAGATCCTGTTTTGAATGAATGAATGAATGAATAAATAAATAAATAAATAAATAAATAAATAAATAAATAAATAAATAAGGGAGTGGCTTAATGGTTCATTGCCCCTGGGTATAATCTGTGGGAAAAAAAGAAAAAAGAAAAAAGATATGAACCCAATGTACTAAAATGCTTTATAATTTTGAGAAAGTATACAAAATATATGTTGACATCTTTAGAATCATGACAGATAAAATTCTTTTATTTTAGAGAACTTTTTCACAGCTGTTTATGAAGTTACTGTAAACTTTTTATTATATATTTCATATGTGCATTTTGTGGGGTACATTATTATAATTCAGTACATATATATATATGTAGTGATAATCAGATTATAGAAATAAGTATTTTATCTTTTTAAATGTGAATTATTTTTATGTATTGTAAATCTATTTATTGATTTATTTATTTGCTTACTTATTTCTTTATTTATTTATTGGTACTGGGGTTAGAACTCAGTGGTACTTAGCCACTGAGCCACACCTCTAGGCCTCTTTTATTATTTTACTTAGAGACAGGATTGCTGAGGCTGGTTTTGAACTCAAAATCTTTCTGCCTGTGTCTGTGAAGTCAGAGGGATTCCAGGCATGTGCCACCTGCCTAGTGTAAATTTTGTTTTGAAACACTTTAGGCTATTTTCAACAATACTTATGCAACTGTGCTGTAGAATTACCAGAAGTGATTTCTTCATTTTGTTCTTTGTGCTCCTCAATGAACTCTTTCGATTTGTCCATTTCTACTCTTCCCATTCTCCTGTGATTACTATTTCATTCTGTTCTACTATATTTACTTATTGCTTTCTACAAATGAATGAGGACCTTTGGTGTTTGTCTTTCTGCACTGGGAATATTACACTTAACATAAAAAATATCATGGTTTTACAAATATTTTATATATATATATATATAAAGTTGCCACCCATTAAAATTTTGTCCCTATTCTTTTGGTTGAAACTTTTGATGCTGTCTAAGAGTACAGATAAGGGACAGTAAGCACATTTGTACTATTGTGAAAACATTCACCATCTATTCCAATGATTTTTCTTCTTCTCAAAATATCCCTGATACCTTTTCTCAGCTCCTGGAAACTGCCATTCTATTTTCTGTCTGTAAGAGTTTCTACTCTCAATTCCCCCTTCTACATTAAAGTCTTATGTAGATTTTTGGATAATTGATGAGTGATAACTCACTTGCAATAATTTTTGAAAGGTTTGTGAATTCCTCCTGAACCATTTTTGTTGTTGTTGTTCCAATCTGCATAATATTCCATGGTATGCCCATGCTATGTTTTTCCTATAATTTCATGTGTTTTTGGACATTGAGGTTTTTCCATCAGGGGTTATTTTTTAAAATGCTACTATGAGAACTAGTGTACATTTGGAAACTGCAGTCCCTACATCAATATTTTTGAACTTAATTGAACTTATTTTTTAAACACATGACAGCAGAATGCATTACAATTCTTAATACACATATAGACCACATTTGTATATCTCTGTATGTATATAAAGTATGCTCACACCAATTCATGTCTTCATACATGTAGTTTGTATAATGATGTCTATCAAATTCCACAATCATTGTTAACCACCTGTCCCCTCTTTTCCCCTCCCACCCCTCAGCCCTATATAGAGTTTGTCTATTTCTCTCATGCTCCCCATCAACACCCACCTCTGAGTCAGTCGCCTTATATCAGAGGAATATTCTGACATTTGTCTTTTTGAGATTTGATAATTTCACTTAGCATTATCTTCTCCAATTTCATCCATTTACCTGCAAATGCCATGATTTTATTCTCTTTTATTGCTGAGTAATATATATATATATATATATATATATATATATATATATATCACATTTTTATCCATTTCTATACTGAAGAGCATCTAAGTTGGTTCCACAGTTAAGGTATTGTGAATTGTGCTGCTATAAATATAGATGTGGTGGTGTCCTTGTAATATGCTGTTTTCAAATCCTTTGGTTATAAATCAAAAAAGAGGGATAGCTGGTCAAGTGGTGGTTCCATTCTAAGTTTTCCATGGAATCTCCACAGTGCTTTCCATAGCAGCTGCACCAATTTGCAGTTTCACCAGCAATGTATGAGTGTGCCTTTTTTCGTACATCCACAACAAATTTATTGTTGTTTGTCTTCATAATAGCTGCCAGTCTGAATAAAGTAAGATGACATCTTTGAGTAGTTTTGATTTGCATTTCTCTAATTGCTAGAGATTATAAACATTTTTTTTCATGTATTTGTTGATTGATTTTATATCCTTTTCTGAGAAATGTCTGTTCAGGTCCTTGTCCCTTTTTTTGATTTGGATATTTGGGTTTCATTTTTTTTGGTGCTTAGCTTTTTGAGTTATTTATATACCTGGGAAATTAAAGCCTTATCTGATTGTGAGAGGAAAAATTTGCTCCCAAGATATAGGTTCTTTATTTACCTCACAGATTGTTTCTTATGCTGGGAAGAATCTTTTTAATTTGAGTTTTTCAATTTATTGATTCTTGATTTTAATTCTTGTGCCACAGGTGTCTTATTAAGGAAGTTGGGGCCTAATCTCACATGATGAAGATTAGGGCCTAATTTTTCTTCTATTAGATAAAGAGACTTTGATTTAATTCCTATGTTCTTGATCTATGTTGAGTTGAGTTTTTGTGCATGATGAGAGATACAGGTTTAATTTTATTTTGTTGCATATAGATTTCCAGGTTTCCCAGCACCATTTGTTGAAGAGGTTATATTTTCTCCAGTGCATTTTTTGTCACTTTTGTATAATATAATATAATTGTAGTTTTGCAGGTTAGTCTCTGGTTCCTATATTCAGTACCACAAGTCTACTAGTCTATTTTGGTGCCAATACCATGCTGTTTTTGTTACTATTGCTCTGTTGTATTGTTGAAGATCTGGTATAGTAATTTCACTCTTCCTGCTAAAGATTGCTTTAGCTGTTCTAGTCTCTTATTTTTCCAGATAAGTTTCATGATTGCTTTTTTTATTTTTATGAAGAATGCAATTTGGATTTTGATCAATTGCATTAAATTTATGTCGTGCTTTTTGTAGTGTGGTCATTTTGATAATATTAATTCTGCCAATCCAATGGCAATGCAGATTTTTTTATCTTCTAAGGTCTTCTTTAATTTCTTTCTTTTTAGGGTTTTGTTGTTTTAATTGTACAGATCTTTTACCTCTTTAATTATGTTGATCCCCAAGTATTTATTTTTTTAGGCTATTGTAAATTGGGTAGTTTTTCTCATTTCCCTCTAAGAGGATTTGTCACTGATATACAGAAATGCCTTTGGCATATGAGTGTTTACTTTATATCCTGCTACATTGCTAAATTCCTTTACTAGGTCTCGAATTTGTTCTGGTGAAGCTTCCTGGTTAATTTAGCTATAGAATTATATCATCAGCAATTAGTGCTGATTTAAGTTCTTCTTTTCCCATATGTATCTCTTTAATTTCTTTAGTCTTTCTAATTGTTCTGGCCAATGTTTCAAGAACTACGTTAAATAGAAGTGGTGAACGAGAGCATCCCTGTCTTGTTCCATTTTTTTGGAGAGAATGCCTTCAATTTTTCTTAATTTAGAATGATGTTGACCTGGGGCTTAGCATAGATAGCATTTATCATGTTTAGATATGTTCCCGTTATTCCTAGTTTTTCTAGTGTCTGGAACATAAAGCGTGCTGTATTTTTACAAATGCTTTTTTTGCATCTATTGAGATGATTATATAATTCTTATCTTTAGGTCTATAGATGTGATGAATTACATTTATTGATTTACATATGTTGAGCCAACCTTGCATTCTTTGGATGCATCCCACTTGATCATGGTGCACAATCTTTTTTGATATTTTTGTATTTGATTTTCCAGAATTTTATTGATAATTTTTGCATGTATGTTTATTAGAAATGTTAGTCTAAAGTTTTCTTTTTTTCTTTTTGTTGTGTCTTTGCCTGGTTTTTAATTAGGGTGATATTGGCCTCATAGAATGAGTTTGAAAGTGCTCCCTCTTTTTCTATTTCCTGAAATAAATTGAATAGTATTGATAGTAGTTCTCCTTTAAAGGTCTTGGCAAACTAAGCTGTGTATTCATCTGGCTCTAGGCTTTTCTTGGTTGGTAAGCTTTTGATAGAATCTTCTATTTCATTGCTTGATAGTGGTCTTTTTAAATTGTGTATATCTTCCTGATTCAATCTGGGTAAATTGTATGAGTTAAGGAATTTGTCAATGCTTTCTATATCTTCTATTTTATTGGATTATAAGTTTTCAAAATAGTTTGAAATTATCTTCTGTATTTCTGTAGTGTCTGTTTTGATGTTACCTTTTTTATCACATATGCAGGTAATTTGAGTTTTTTTCTGTTCTTCTCTTCTTTAGTGTAGCTAAGGGTCTGTCAATTTTATTTATTTATCCAAAGAACCAACTTTTTGTTTTGTCGATTTTTTCAATTGTTTCTTTTGTTTTGATTTCATTGATTTCAGCTATAATTTTAATTATTTCTTGCCTTCTACTGATGTTGCTGTTGATTTGTTCTTCTTTTTTCTAGAGCTAGGAGATGTAATGTGGGAAAATTTATTCGATGACTTTTTCTTCTTTTAAAGAATGACCTCCATGCAATGAACTTTCTTCATAGTACTGCTTTCATAGTGTTCCAGATATTTGGATATGTTGTGTCTATTTTCTCATTAACCTCTAAGAATTTTTTAAATCTCCCATTGATATCGTATGCAAACAATTGTTCATTAAGTAGCATATTGTTTAGTCTTCAGGTGTTGGATTAATTTTTATATTGTATTTAGTCATTGATTTCCAATTTCATTCCATTATGATCTGATAAAGTTCATGATAGTATCTCTACTTTTTTGTATTTTGTAAGAGTTCATTTGTGGCATACTATATTGGTTATTTTACAGAAGTATCCATGTGCTGCTGAGAAGAAAGCATATTATCTTGAAGCAGGTTGAAATATTCTATATATGTCAGTTAAATCTAAGTTGTTGATTGTATTATTTTGAGTTCTATAGTTGTTTTATTCTACTTTTTATGGAATATCTATTAAGTGATGAGAGAAGTGTGTTAAAATCATTCAATTCTTTATAGCAGATCAGTAAAAGAACAACAGTTGGCTCAGTAAAAATAAATTGTGAAATATTTAGTTGGGGGAAAAGCAACCAAATTAGATAGATAGAAGTAAAACTATCTCTATTTGCAGGTAATATGATCCCATGTATAAAAATGCCAAATAATGTAGGTTAAAAATATCACTGCCACAGCCAATATAATGAATTAAGCAAAATAACAGATTACAAAATAAATACTGAAAAGATCATCTGATTTATATAACAGTAATGAATATTTTAATGTAAAAATCTAAAAAAAAATTATTTATATTTTCATAAAAAATAAAATGCATAGAAAAAATAACAAAAACCAAAAAAGCTTGTACATAAAAAATATAAAACATTCCTCAAATAAAATAGTTCAAAATATATAAGAATATATTCCATGTTCATAGATGATGTAGTTAGTTTGACAAGAGGGAAATGCTGAACAAAATAATCAACAGCTCTAAAATTATCTCTGTCAAAGTCCCAAGTACATTTTTTTTTATTTTGCAGAAATAGGATAGCTGGTCATCAAATTCAGACTAAACAGAAAAGTTTCACAAATAGCAAAAATAAAATACTTTTAAAAGAAATATAACTCACAGTTTGTAAGTTAAATTTATGCAAATCACCACAATTCGGTACTGGCATCAGGACACAAACACATTGATTAATGGAAAAAGTAGATAACCCAGAATTAAACCCACCTGTCTGTTGCCTATGAATATTTTATAAGAATACACAATGGTTGGAGGACAGTCATATCACTGATGGTGCTTGGACAAATGGATATGCAGATGCAAAAATAATTTTGTTGGAGGGCTGTGAATGTGGCTTAGTGGTAGTGCACTTTCCTTTCATGTGTGAGGCACTGGGTTCAATTCTCAACATCACATATAAATAAATGAATAAAGATATATCAATAATGTTGAAAAAGGTTATTGGAGTCACATAATACTGCAATCAAAACTTAAATGTTAACTTTGAGTTGTGCAGAGGGATATAAAGGGAAGAGAGGTAGATACGGGAATGGAAAAGATGGTGGAATGAGACTGACATTATTCTTCTATACATATGAATGATTACACTACTTGTGTGATACTACACTATTGACAGACAGAGAAAGAAGAAATTTTTGTACAATGTGTCAAAATGCATCTTACTGTCCTGTATAACTACTTAGGACAAATTTTTTTTTTTAAATGAAGGTTTTAACCATACCTAAATATGAGTCCTGTTTAAAAGACATCCAAAGTTTTCACACCATGTGCCCTTGAATAAGCTAGAATCTCCACTAAATATAGAACTGCGCTTCCAGCTATATGATGGAATGTGTCATTCGATGCACCGTTGTATTGAATAATGAGTATAGATCCCCACAAAATTCAAGTTTGACTTGAGAGAATGAGATGTGGAATAAAATGGAGGACAATTAGGGTAACAACAGTTATTTATGAAAGAAATATTTCCCATGATGAAGGAAAGAGTGGCTCAAATCAGGAATGTCATCTTTAACCTACCTTAAAGAATTTGGAGCCCGACCCTACAATATGTAGATCGGAGCCAACTTTTTCTTCTATCAGATGCAGAGTCTCTGATTTAATATCTAGCTCCTTGATCCACTTTGAGTTAACTTTTGTGCATGGCGAGAGGAGGGGATTCAGTTTCATTTTGTTGCATATGGATTTCCAGTTTTCCCAACACCATTTGTTGAAGATGCTATCCTTCCTCCATTGCAAGCTTTTAGCTCCTTTATCAAATATAAGATAGTTGTAGCTTTGTGGATTTGTCTCTGTGTTCTCTATTCTGTACCATTGGTCCACCCGCCTGTTTTGGTACCAGTACCATGCTGTTTTTGTTACTATTGCTCTGTAATATAGTTTGAAATCTGGTATTGCTATACCGCCTGATTCACACTTCCTGCTTAGAATTGCTTTTGCTATTCTGGGTCTTTTATTTTTCCATATGAATTTCATGATTGCTTTATTTATTTCTACAAGAAATGCCATTGTGGATGGCACTAGAGCAGATTATGCTTAGTGAAGCTAGCCAATCCCTAAAAAACAAATACCAAATGTCTTCTTTGATATAATGAGAACAACTAAGAACAGAGAAGGGAGGAAGAGCAGGAAGAAAAGATCAACATTAAACAGATACATTAGGTGGGAGGGAAAGGGAGAGAAAAGGGAAATTGCATTGTAATGGAGGGAGACCCTCATTGTTATACAAAATTACACATAAGAGGTTGTGAGGGAAACGGGAAAATAAACAAAGAGAGAAATGAATTACAGTAGATGGGATAGAGAGAGAAGATGAAAGAGGAGGGGAGGGGGGATAGTAGAGGATAAGAAAGGTAGCAGAATACAACAGTTACTAATAGGGCATTATGTAAAAATGTGGATGTGTAACCAATGTGATTCTGTAATCTGTATATGGGGTAAAATTGGGAGTTTATAACCAACTTGAATCTAGTGTATGAAATATGATATGTCAAGAGCTTTGTAATGTTTTGAACAACCAATAAAAAAATTCTTACAATTAAAAATATAACCTACCTTAAAGTCCAGGGGAATTTATTCCATTAGTCTATGGAATTCTTCCTCTCTTCTCTTTTTTTTTTCTTTCTGACAACTCTCACTAACTTTTGCCTTCACTTTCTTCTTTTCTTTGCAGGATGTGATGTCTGAGTTCACTCTGTAAATCTTTTTTTTCCAATGAGTTTTTTTTGTTGTTGTTGTTTTGTTTTATACCTGGGATTGAATACAAGGACATTTTACCCATGAGACCTTTTTTGTATTTTCTTTAGAGAGAACACCTCACTGAGATGCTTAGGGCCCCATTAAGTTCTTGAAGCTGGCTTTCTACTTGTAATCCTTCTGTCAAGTTCTCACAAGTAACTGGGATATTGGCTCCACTTAGGTGTTCAGAAATATAATTTCACTGAAAGCTAAATACACTGATATTTGAATGTGATTACTGTGAGATGTTTTCAGCAGACAGACCTGAACATGTATTTTTTCATTTTATTTTATTCATATATAACCCTTGAAGTTTTTATACTTACCCATTTTGTATCCATGTTAGTGGGCTAAGTTCAGTTTGCTATAATTTGTAGCCTCCAAAATGCAAGTCTCCTGCTTTGGAAAACAATGGCTACACATCAAAATGTTTTCCTTCAGAGGGGGCCTGTTTACTATTACCTGAGAATGGAATAAATAGTTTTCTTTTTCTTTGAGGACATCCTCTTAAACTATGGCAATACAGGTATTGTCAGACTTGAGATGCAACAAAAAGATTACCAGTCTACTGAGAGATAAGCCAAAGCTTCTGTCTCATATAACCTTATTTTGGAAGCCCCAGCTCCAAATCTGAATGAAAGTGGAGACAGAGGATTCTCTTAGGTAGGTCCTAGGAAGGCACTTTGAAGTCTGACCTTTCTCCATCAAAACCAGCAAATAAGTATGCTTTGAATTGTTGTTTACCTGAATTTTAAAAATATTTTCTTATTTGTAGTTGGACAAAATACCTTTAGTTTATTTATTTTTATGTGGTGCTGAGGATTAAACTCAGCTTTTCACACATGCTAGGCAAGCACTGCCACTTAGCAACAACATCAGTTCTTACTGGAAATTTTATAGAATTACTTTTATCTTATAGTATTAGTATAATTTATAATACTAAAATTATATTATACATGGAAAATTTTTTCAGTATAAATATGCACAAAGCATAAGAATTTATGCACAAGAAATAAGAATTTAAAAGACTGATAGTTCTAGCTTTAAACTACTTCTTAGTACTTAACATATTTCAACTCTTATTGAACTCTTATTTCAACTCTTATTCATAAACTCAAGGACACACATACTAAAAATCTTAGCTAACATAATATTAGCAGTAGTAGTCATTTCAAATAAAATATGTAGTTTGTGTTTACAAAAAACTAATAACATTTTGTTCATTGAAATGTTTACAGTTTTATTACATGTAATGACTAATTATGTTTTTCACTACAACATAGATATTATATTGAATTTGAACAATCTCAGTGCCTTTTGAGACTATCATTTAAAAAAGAGAGGAAATTCAATCAAAATTGAAAAAAAAATTAGAAGAGTAGATGAATTGTATTGAAGGTGAGGAAGAAGAGATGGGAAAAGGGAATAACACTTGAATGAATCTGCCCAAATTTTATATGTGAATATACCACAATGAATCAAAACATCAAGTGTATCCACCACACAATAATTTTCAAATAAAATTACTACAGATAAGTTGAAACAAGTGCATGGAGTACTGCACACATGGAATTCATTAAGGGTGTTTGAGTGGCAGGCCATTCCCCTCATGCAAGGTGTTTGAGTGGCAGATGGCTTATCCCATAGGCACAGCCCTAGGAGTGAGGCCATGTTTTGCAAACCCTACACTTCCTTCATGGCCTGCTTTTCAAATGGTCCCTACAAGGACAGTTAGTCAAAAATTGTATTGGTGGCTGCCTATAATCTGCTTAGCTTATGCCTGAGTATATATACATTGGTATCTGTGCACTAAAATCAGACCTGCTTCCACCTTAGTCTCTGGAGTACTTGATTAGTGACTCTGCAAACACACTCTCTTCCATCCTGTTCCATGAACCTCCTCACTGGACAAGAGAGGCCTCGCAGCTGGCGCATGAGCAGGGACCTGAGGTAAGCCTATAAGACAGAGTATGTTCCCTCACTGAGCAGTGAGGAAGGGGAAATGGGGAACCTACAGAGTTCCACCAAAGACCAGCAGCTGCAAGTGCTGTGTGCACTCTTAGATACAAAAAGTTCATCCCTGAATAAGAGAGAAGTCCAAAAGTTCTGGGATTTAATAATAAACACTAACCCATGCATCAGTGCTGCTGATGTTTTTGATCCTATGATATAGGACAAGATAATGGTTAATGCAAGCTGTGGTGAGACAGGGTATACTTTACTAATACATATTGTCTGTATTGTGACCTGAGAGTTTTAGATAATACTTCCAATAGTCATAGACTCCCCCTTGGCAAAGAACAGTAGATTAAAGACATGGGGAAATGGAGAGAGAATGGAAGTGCTGGGGAATAATATTTGCCAAATTATATTGTTATACTATGTGCATGTTAGAATATATAAAAACACATTCCACCATTATATACAACCATATTCACCAAACAAGAACAAAAAAAGAAAGAACCCTTTTGCAATAAGAGAGTTATTATCAGGTTTGATCAGTTTTATAGATGAGGAAACCAAAGACAAGAGAGGGAGGAGTGGATTCTTGGGCACTCTGGGTACCTATTGACAGGTTCAAAATAAATTTGTGGAAACTGTATTTTGACAGAGAGATTAATAAAACATTATATGAGCTAGGCACAGTGGTTCGTGCCTGTAATCCTGCTGCTTGAGAGGTTTAGACAGGAGAAGGGCAAGTTTAAAGCCAGTCTCAGCAAAAATGAAGTGCTAAGCAACTCAATGAGACACTGTCTCTAAATAAAATACAAAACAGAGATGGAGATGTGGCTCAGTGGTGGAATGCTCCCTAGTCAATCTCCTGTACTAAAATTTTTAAAAAAACCATTATCTGAGTCCTAGGTTTCCTATGATGAAGGAGTATCTTCAATGTGGGCTTGGTCCTCATGCTGTGAACCATGCAGCTTATATGACATGTGATTTTAGTACTCCCATTTCTTTCTCCTATTAAGCAGGGACATACACATCTCTGAGTAATACTATTGTCTGCAGTGATATGAGGTGATTAGCTGGCATATGACAAAGGCTAGTGTGGTGTTTAGTATGAATGCATTGATTACTGTTGCTTGTTTATTTCCAAAGTGGAGCAGAATATAATAATTAGGACATTTGTACTAGACATTTGTACTGGGATCTGATTCTATCTCTGTCATTTAGTAGCTATAAAACCTTAAGTGAATTATTTTACCAGCCTGGACCTCAAATGTTTTGTTTATAAAATGATAATAATTCTAAGAATTAATAAGGATAATGGGAGAAAAATGAGAATTAGTTACTCACAAATAACAATGTCTGGTATATAAAGAGTCAATAAGTGTTAGCTTCTATGATAAACATCACTACAAGTAATCTAAAAATAAAAGGAAAAAATGCAGGAGTATATAAAGACAACGAACAATCACAGGAAAAGATGCTTAACATCCTATGTCATAGGATGTTAAGCTCCATGGTTCATACCATGAGGACTAAGGCCACATTGAAGATACTGCTTCATCATGGGAAACCTAGGATTCAGATAATGGTTTTTTTTTTGTTGTTGTTGTTGTTTTTTTTTGTACAGGACATTGAACTCAGGAGCCCTCAATCACTGATCCATATCCCCATATGTGTTTTGTATTTTGTTTAGAGACAGGGTCTCACTGAGTTTCTTAGCACCTCACTTTTGCTGAGCCTGGCTTTGAAGTTGCCATCCTCCTGTCTCAGCTTCTTGAGCAGCTGGATTACTATAACTAGAAATTACTCACATCTTCAAGCATGAGTAAATATAAAAGTCTTATAATACCAACAGCTTTGTGTAAGTGGAGGTTCAACACGAACTCTCATTCATTTCTAGCAGGATAACAAAATTGTACAGCCAGTTTGGAAAAGTTGGGCATTTTCCTACAAAGCTAAACACAGTCTTAACCACAATTGTCACAATCACATTTATGATATTTATCTAATGAAGTTGAGATCTAATGCCTACCTGAAAACCTGCATACACATTTTTATAAGGTCTTAAGTTGTGGATACACCTAGGTGGTACTGCACTTGCCTAGTGTGCATGAGTTCCTGAGTTTCATTCCATAATTACACAAAATAAAAATATTTATACTTTCTTTATTCATAGTTGCCCAGAACAGAAAGCAAACAAGATATCCTTCAGTAAGCACTTACATATTTTTTTATTAAAAAGTGTCATTTTCATCAAAAGATGTGTTGTTCAGAATACAAAATCAAAGGGCTAACAAATATGAGAGGACATGGAGGCACATTGAATGCATACTGCTTAAAGAAGAGCTGGTTTAAAATTTCTTAGCTGTGTGACTTCAACTATGTGACTCTGAAAAATGCTAAAGAATAGACAATAAAGTATTAATGGTTCCATAGATTCAGGGGCAATAGAAGACAGTGAAGAAATGAAGAACAGAGAACTTTTACATTCTGACACTGTTAATAATGTAACAAAATGGTGGACACTCAACAGTATATTTTATCAGTTTCTTCAGAAATAAATAACAAGTAGTCCAATTAGTCTTGGTTGCCATTTTATTGGTTCTCTAATGATAATAAATCTAAAATGAATATGCAGAATGTAAATAATAGAAAAATCTGTGTGTAGAGGAAGCATATGGGAACTCTTCTGTATATGCTAAATTGCCCTGTAAATGTAACCTTATTTGAGAAAAATAATGCCTTTCTACAAAAAAAAAAAAAAAACCAGAACACACTGGGGGTTCTCATACCTCAGCTATGAGCTATGCCTGGATGGCCCTCACTCAGTGACACAGATGCCTTCCTTCTAAAAATTAATGACCCACCATAACTCTGTCTTTATTTTCCTATGAGGTTTTTGTGAACCTTTTGTAAGTAAGATATACAAAGTCCAGTAGTCCATTTTCAAAATACAATATTTTAGTTTTAATTGTCAACTCACTGACGATATACAAATATCACAAAAGAGGAAACAGAACAAAGGGTCACCAACAGATAACACCTGAGTGTGGCAGACAGAAAGTGAGTGGAAATGGTCTTGCCTGACTAACACTGATCACCAGTGATGACCTTCCCTCCACAACACAATAAGGGAGGGGGGACAACTAAAGGGACATTTATTTAAAAAACCCAATAGAGACAGTTAAAGTTAGGCAATGTTCAGGAAGACTGTACTTCTCACATACTCATCAATGAGGAACAAGGGGAAAGACCTTGTGAACTAGAGAAGGAAATTCTGATTGTTTCTGCCTGTTCACCTAGACACTGGATCTTACAATATTATCAGTAAAAGCCTCACTTAATGCTATACATTTTGTCTCTTATGAATACTTGAGCTTGTTTCTCACACTCTCCTACCAAAAACATTTTCAAAATTTTCAAGCTCTTTATAGAGAATGGTAAACAAAAGACCTTATAGGAAAAATTAGAATCTTACCTACTCAAGAAAATTGATTCAACTTTAACTCAAACATAAGTGACAAGTTACCTTCATGTACAATAGCCTGTACTACCTTAAATACTGAGAACTTTTGTTCCAATGTAATTATACTATATTCATACTGAAGAGAAAATGATCTGAAATGGCTTTTTAGAAAGTCCATAGCAAAGTAAGGCACAGTGATACATGCCTTTAATTCTGGTGTCTTGAGAGGCCGAGTCAGGAGAATCATGATATTAAAGCCAGCTTCAGCAACATAGCAAAATAGTCAAATATTCTGTCTATATTAAAACTGGCTGACGATGTTACTCAGCAACTAATAACTCTGGGTTCAATTGCTGGTGCCAAAAAAAAAAAATCCACCATGTAGCTTATAAAATGATTATGCTGGGTTGGGGTGGTGGCTCAGTGTTAGAGTGTCATGTCTTATGAATGAACACTCAAGATCATTCCAAGTAAACAGTACTGCATAAAATAACCACACAGAGGCAGAGTAATACCTTTTCTGGGGATTCTGTGATGACTCTTTTGACCTATGGGGGTGTGTGGAAATAAAGAAAGGAGCATGTACTGAACCCTTTTATTGTGAAGAAGCCATTGAAATGAGGGAAGGAGTAGCATTACAAAGGAACAGGTGAGTGTAACTCAACCCCATGGGTTATGACTTTACATGTAGACCTGCCTTGCTATCTGAGCTAGGAGAACTCCCAAGTTACCAAGAGATGTAGTGACTGGTCAGAGCCTTGTGTTTCAGGGATGCAATGTGTGGTCACTCAAAGTGGCTTTCCATTTATCTCACCTTTATTAATATGAATTAAAAAGTCAACTGGGGAATTATATCTTTCACTGGATTTTTGATCCAAGATTATCATCATAGAACTTGTTCATAATTTTTACTTTCCTGACAAACCTATGAAGCAGCATGTCTAAAAACTCTGTATCTGGGAGATTCAATTTTCTGTGTCAGGTTTTTCAGTAATTTTCACAATTACTGGGTGAAACTCTACCTTTTGAAATCTGATTAATTTACTGATTCATCTTCAGTACAGTAAGACTCTCACTATCACAATTAAGAAAATGTTTGTAATATTTGTAAGACTTATTGTGTCCTATGGGGTTCTGTTTCCACCCTTTTTCTCACTTAATAAAATTGAGTGCAGGCCTTCTGTCATCCATAGTATCATTAGTTTAAGTTATAGATAATAGTACACATATTTTAATAATAAGAAAAGATTTACCATCTGAAGTTGGTCCTAGATTTTGACAAAAGTTATTGAAAGGGACCATGATAAATAGATATTTAGGTTTTACTATATGTATAACCTGATTTTGACTTTAACAAAATTATCAAAATTAGAGAATATAATAAGTTGTATATAAAAATGTGTATTTTCAAATTAGATCTAGATTAACTTAAATAATTATCTTAATTTGGAATGTTGACTGTAACAGAGTATTTAACTTAGAAGTAGTGGTCTTTATTAGGGAAATGAGAAATTATATCTATCCAAAATTGAAATTACATATCTTAAATAAACCTGGATATCTATCTACCTATCTATTTATCTATCTAGATAGATAAATACACACACACACACACACACACACACACACACACACACACATATATATATATATACATATACATATATATGTATATAAGAGATATATACATTTACTATTTTTATATAAATAACCTATTATATATTATGATAATTAATACAATTAATAAAAATAGTTTAGGAAAATGAATAATCTTTTGTCTATCAATCCATGAAAAACTGTCATTATTATTATAAAACTTAGTAAGTAGGGGCCGATAGAATCTCAAATATCAATGGGTAAACATAAGGCAATAGTATTGTTTTAGATATTGATTTAATTAGAATTTTATGGCATTGAAATTGCAGTTACCTTGAGGGCTCCTTATTAAAGCAATTTTGTTTATAAGTAAACAGTTAAATAAGCATGTTAAATAACTATAGTTAATGTAGCAAAATTAACTTTGACAATTATGTATAATTTGTGGCCTTACCAATTTTTAAAATATCAAGTACTCAACGTATTATATCATACTATTAAGGTTGAGAAAATATTCACCATTGTAGATTTCTTATTGAATTAGCTATCGGCTGTTGAGTTTATTTATTATTGGCTTTTTGTTTTATATTTAGGGGTAACTATTTTAGGCTTTTTTTTTTCAGTAAAAAACTGTTGATAGGGTTAAGAAATAAGGCCCTGTTTCAATGTTTAGAGGTCTCTAAAATTTTCTTCCACCTTAGAAGAAGAGTAAAATTTTTAAGTAGAAAGCCTATTTTTCTTGGCATAAGATTAGCATTTTAATTCTTTTGTTTGTAAATTTGTCTTTTTTTCTTTGTTTAGAAAAAAAATAATCATTTAATTATGGTGTAATATTAAAAATAGACTAGAATTATGTTAACCTGTGTGACTGTCTTGGAATATCTAGGGCTAACTGGATAGTAAACTCATATTTTGGAAATGGGTGACCCCTTGTAAGTTAAAGGTGCTCTATTTTCTCTTTAAGTCTCTCTATGAAAGCAGTAAAATTTTTTAAAGAGTAAATAAATTAATTTTGGGGCATTTTCTCTATTTAATACCAATATGTCCCAGGGAATTCTCTGTTCTCCATACTGTCAGACTTGTCTCTATTGTGTGTTACTGAGATATGGTTAAGATAAATCTTTTATAAAACTATTTTTGAGATGATCATCTATTTTAAAGTTTAGCTAAGTAATATACATGTGACATAATTTTTGAAAGATACAATATATGAGTTTGCATTTTTTGAAAGTCTTTTTAAATTTCTTTTGGTCTATATTAAGTTTCAGAGATTTCCTTTAATTCTAGTTTCCAGTAGGCAATTTTAAAGGCCATCTCTGTTAATAGTAATTGATGCTAGTTATGAAGATGAGGCATCTTTTATTAATCACTGTAAATTTTTCTATATAGAATAGATGATTTATTTCTATATTATGTGTAATTTTACAATTTAAAAGGAACCCTCAGTCTCTTTTGGAGAGAAGGTTTCAAAGTATCTTTTTCTCTTAGAATATTATCCTTTGAATAGGTGTCTCTTAATTGTCTTCTAGATAATATGATTAAGGTAACTTCCCAGTGTAGGATGTAGTATATACATATTATCATATTTTTATGGATAATAGGTCCTGTCAGAGAACTTATATATTTTTGAGTTTCCAACATTTTTTTTTAATTTTTATTGATTAAAACTAACATAGGACTTTAATTTGGAAAGCATCAGTCCTAATAAAATATTCTCCCATATCTTACAATATCCAACAAACAGAAGTAATACACAAGAATCAGCAGTGACTTTGAATTAATCAAATTAGTCTTCAAGGAGAATTGTCAAAATTGTAATCTAAGTCAGTCATTTACTATATTTAGGGTTTAATCAAAAACATGAATTTATTTATTAAAATTAACCCATCTTAAACAGTAAGAATCATTAGGCAATAAAGTCATTACATAAAGAAAATAAATTTAACATTTCAATAGGTCTTTATTATGTCAAAATATGGAAAAAATCTTAGCTTATATCAGTATAATAAAGTCATGGATATAACCTGAAATATCCTTGAATTAATCAATTTATATTTTTATAATCAGCCCATTTATCTGTTTCTCAATTGTTTTAACTTTCTATGTAATCTACAGAGATAATGATATAGATTTTTCTAATTAGGAAAATGATTTTATTATTAAAATTTTGAATATAAATATCTTGTTTTAATCAAAGATGATTTCTTTCTTCTCTGTGAAAGTATGTTCTTTTCCCTTTAAAATTTTTACTGGTTATAATATGGAATAATTTTTGAAAATTCTAGAATATGAACAAATTATTGTACATTGATAAAGAGAAATAAATTACAGTTAAATTTTAATCAAAATATACTTAAGGCCCTTATATAATTTTGTAGGAATAATTACATTTTTTTTCAACTTATAAAGTTTGTTCAGTGATTTGAGAATTAAAAGTCACTTGATTATCTCTTGAAAGTAAGTTTATAGTAAAATACATTTATCTTAAATATTTCTAATTATAGATAGAGAACATCACATATATATATATATATATACATTAGATATACATACATATATACATATATATATTTACACATATATTTATATGTTTCCTGTTGAAGAAAAATGATTAGATAAATATATATTAAGTAAATAAATAGACATGAATGCAAATTATTTTCTGGGTTAGCAACTATTGGTTATCCAAATACCAAGAAAAATACATATTGTGAATAAGGGCAGAATTTTAACAACGTGTTTTCTAAGACATTTGATTCCATTTCAATTTTCCTTGGATTAATAGTGCACTTTTATATATTTGTGAGGTCACATAATAAGAACTTTGTGCATACATTTACTTATTTATTCTAATTATATACTCAGTGATGAGAATAGCATTTTTTTTGCTCATCACAGGGCATGGCTGGCTCTATTTCTTGTGGTGAACAAATGCTTTCTTTTAACCTTCAAAATTGAAAGTAAAATACAAAGAAACATATGTTTTATACCTCTCATCAATAACAATTATTTAGTAACAACCATATAGAGGAAAATGAAAGATCCTAAAAGAAGCTGTTGAGGGATAAAAAACAATCAAGTTGTTTAGTCTTGAGAGCAAGGCAAGCTTAGGGCTGCAATGTAGAAACCTGTGGAATTAGGTTTTGCCTTAAAAAAGATACATTTTGTTAGAATTTACAGGTGAGAATTTATAAAAATGTAAGCTCTATGTAGTTTCAGTAGCAGGTCTGTGTGAAACTGAAAGTACAGTTTAGTGTCTGGAGGCAAGATCAGATGTCCTGGTTGAATGACAGGGGAAAGACTAATGGGAAGCACCCAAAAATGTGAAAGGAGCCAGGAAGACTAATTGGCTAGCCTCGGTTCCTGCTGTTACTGTGGTGATGGAAACAGCTTGGGGCTGGTGGCTCATTGTCTTGGAAAAAGGCTTCAAGAGCAGGTTTAATTCCATTTGATTTGTTTGTATTTATCTGCCTAGTGTGCAGTGGCTTGCTTTGTCTTTACCACCTGTTCTTGCAGTGTGTGTTGTTTGTTCTTTGTATTTTTCCTTGCAGCATATGGGCACATTAAAAGTGAGTTTTAATGGCAGATGCCAGTGTTACTATCAGATCTTAGGGCAGTTTGCCTTTGGCATCCAGGCCAGGTTGTTTAATGGTTAAAAGCACTGCTGATGGTGGGTCTAGTTACAGACCCCATAGGAAAAGCAGCTAAACTCTTTTGTCCACAGAGGCTGGGTTACAGCCATTCTGATAGGGTAGGACAAGAAATTGGTAAAAGGTTTAATATAAATTGCTAGAGCACATTTATACAACAGCAAAATAACTAAAAAATAAAAAAATGAATTCCCTCTCAAGAAGTAGAAAATCTTTCTTATAAAGTCTAATCATAAATAATCATAATCATACTTTTTTTCTCTTACACTCTCCAAGCATGGATTTCTAGCATATAAAACCCCCAAATCTTTACCTATTTTTATAAGATGTAAAGATTCACAAACACAATCCAAAAAAGTTCATAAAGCGATTTTTTCATGGGAGAGGACTGAACTTAACAATATATTCTATTGATAATCTTAATAATCTTTAAATCTTTAAAATTTTTAAGGTCTCTTAACATTGCAATTTTTTATCTTTCTAAAGATAAAATATTTCCAGATATTAAGAAAGTTTAACATCACCAATTTTTTTTCTAATTCACTTACTTTCTACAACTGTGTCCAAAATATTTTGAAACCTTAAGTGCACTTAACTTATGAAGAGATTCCAAACTCATTAAATTTCTAGAATGTACACTGGAGAAACAGCATGGGCCACCAATTGTCAGGTCTAAGGACTAAACACTCAAGGTCACTCTAGGTGAACTGGGCTGCATGCAATAACCACACAGAGACAGAGAAATACATTTTTCTTTGTATCCTGTGATGGCTTCTATGATCTATGTGGGTCCATGGATAGAGAGAGAGGAGAATGTGCTTAATCTTTTTATTAGGAAGAAGCCATTCAAATGAGGGAACAGGTAGGGTTAAAAAGGAATAGGTGAGTGTAGCTCAATGCCCTTGGTTATGACTACACCTGAAGACCAGCCTTGCTCTCAGATCTGGGAGAAGGCCCAAGTAAACAAGAAATGTATTGACTGGTCAGAGCCTTATGCTTCAGTAATGAATGGTGTGGTCATTCAGAGAATTTCTTCAGAGTAGAATGCTTGTTTCAAATTTGTGGGGCACTGGGTTCAATCCTCAGTACCATATAAACAAATAAAATATAGGTAGTGCATCCATTTACAAATACAAATATTTAAAAAATAATTTTCTTCTAGCTACCTGATAAGATTTGATAAGTATTCAGCAGGATAATTTGTGTAAGTAACAGTGCTGGAACATATTAAATATAGTTTTTTTTCTGATGTTATAAACAGAGCTGTTGATGAAAAGAGTAATTGATATTTGACATTGGGGCAGCCCCACATTTTTTTCTCCATTTTTTAAATAGCATAACCCTTCACCTGTGGGTGATCAATTTCTGGACTTTAGTAGTAACTGACACTATCAACCAGAAGCATGGATCAAGGCCTGTGAATCAATTCTGTCCCAATAGGTGGACATACCCATGGCTAGTTATGAGCTTCCCCTCTATTAGTTAGCCAAAGTTAACAGCAATGACATTTACTTTTACAGAGACTAAAGTAAGAAGGAGAGAGTACTCTTGGACTGAAATCCAAGATTCTCACATCAACTGCTCTTGGCTAAGCTAAAATATATAGAAGCTACAGAAATTACCTCCAAGAGAAGCCATGGCCTGTGTAGCTTTTGTGATGGATTTCAGTACAACAAAAAGAATAAATCTGAAAATTCAAGCTTTACTTGAATGAGAGAAGTGAAGAAATGGACTCAAATGGTAGAATAACTGAGGACCCACATTTATTGAGGGAAGTTACCTTACCCTCACAGGCAGGAGGCCTCTTTAACCTGTCTTCCTAAATAATTATCAAAATCCCATTGGTCATGAATTCCTTCCTTTCTTCTTAATTTTCTTTTCTCTGTTTTTTCTCATACCTATTAACTCCTTTCATTTTATTCTAGAAGTAGTTGTCCCAATTCAGTCTCAATGTTTTCTTCTAACAACCAAAGCATTTAGAATTTAAATCTCACTGTGAGGTACATAAATTGGTAATGGGTGTCTTAATTTTTTTAGGAGACACATTTCATATAATTAATTAGTTTTTTATGATTAGTACCAACATAAAAAATCCTGGGGTCACTTTCCTTATAAAATGAGAAGTGCAATCAAAATTTTTATCCAGATGGTGCTTGTTTATAACTGAGAATGAAAAAAAAATGTTTTCTGTTTTCCTCTGGGGACTCCCTCTCTGTCTACAGTAAGACAGCTTTTCTCAAACAAAGATTTTCTGTCTACTGAGATGAGCTAAAGCTATTGGTACTATATAACCCCATCCTGAAAGCCTCTGCTCCAAATCTGGTTAGAGAGGAAATAGAGAAGGCTCCTGGGTAGGTGCTAGAGGAAGGCATTTTCAAGTCTATTACTATTTCTTATCCAGGACACAGGTATTTATTACCAACATGCTACAAAATTTATTTGAATTAAAACTTATTCCATGTTTTATAGAATTACCTTTGTTATTACTATAATTTATAACATGAAAATATTATTTTATATCATTAAATTATTTTACAGAATTGTTTCACCATAAAGACTCACAAGTAATAGAAATTCAAATAGCCAGTATATCTAGACTTATATAATTATCTAGAACTTGAGATGTTCAGGGCTGAGGTTATATCTCAGTGGCAGAGTTTTTGCCTAGCACCTGTGAGGTACTGGGTTTGATCCTCAGCACCACATAAAAACAAATAAATAAAATAAAGGCATTCTGTCCATCAAAAAGATGTTCAAAGTACTTATTCATATTGAAATGGTGAATTCAATAACAAAACATATGAGGGCAGATTCAGAAAATATTTTTATTTTATAAACGGAATTGTACAGAAACTCTGTGTAGAAAAATGGTGTAGTCCATATGAAGTGTGTTGTGTATAGAAAAGAAAATGACATGCATGCAGGGCATCACTGAAGTTTCAATGAACTAGCAGCATGATGGACCATCAGATCAAGATAAAATTCAGCATGTAGTATGTTTTAGCAAATCAAGTGCTTCTGTTTTTGTTTTGTTATGAAGTGTTGATATTTGACCTCAGGCTTTATACATACTGGGCCAATATGCTACCAATGAGTTACACCCCCCTTCTCCTGAAAAATATAGTTTTATTGGAATGCCATCACGCATTAAGTTACTATATATTGCAGTTTTAGGCTATGATTGCATCAAACTTCTGGTTCACACAGCCTAAAATCTTCATGATATGGTCCTCTGAAGAAATATTTTGGAAAATCCATTGATATAATTTTAATACTACCAAATATATTGACAGGTTTTTGGAACATGGATCGCTATGTGCAATCCCCAGTAGCATTCTAGTTTATTTGAGAGTCAAATATTTCAGCATTTATCTGCTGGTAATAAAATCTAAATCTAATTATGAGTAAAATTGAGGCAACCAGGTAGAGTGTGAGTATGGCAGGAAGATTCTTTCTGCATCTTGGCAAGTTTTTAGAAATATTAGAATAAAATAAACTTAAGATGTGTTATCACACTCAGTGTTGTATTTTATTTTATTTTTATTTTATTAGTTAATTTAATCATTTGAACAAAATCTAGAATTGAGCAGAATTCATTCCCATGTAGCTAAGAAACTTGCCAAATGCAAGCCCAATTGTACTTCCAGAATTGGAGCTACATTTCCAGATATTTCTAGAGTTTTAAAAAAATCTTGGGCCTGGAATTGTAGCTCAGTAGATCATATAGGTAGTATGCACAAGGATACCCACTACCAGGGGAAAAAGAAAAATTCAGCCCTGTCCTAGACCAGCTAAAAGAGTACTGATAATTCACTAATTTTCCTTGCTGGTAAAATATGGGTAACTGCAGGTGGCCACTGAGACCTATATGAAGGATAGACAAAAAAGTTGAAGTGTCCCTCTCTTTTTTTCTTTTAGTTGTAGACATTTGTTTTTTTATGTTGCTGAGGATCGAACCCAGTGTGTCACACAAGTGCTCTACACCCACTGTCTTACACAAGCGCTCTACCACTGAGCCACAACACTAGCTTGCCTTGTACATCTTGAAGAGGCCTCTATTCAGTCCCCATGTGTAGGCTTGCTTCAGTTAGGTTAACATTTGTTAAGCACTTAGAAAAGTGTCAGGAACATGTATTGTCTCATTAACTTCAATAAGGCCCACTTAAGACAGGTCTTTTAACTATGATGTAAAAGTTAATTTAACTTGACAGCAATAAAGAAAGTAATATTTTACATTAACTTCTTGGCAGTGTCTGTAACCAGAAAGTACTAAATAAATGGCAGTTGTCAGCAGAAGCCTGGCTTTATAATACAACTCAGGAGGCAGAGGATCACAGTTCAAGGCCAGCCTTAGCAACTGAGACCCCTCTAAATAAAAAAGGGTTGCGGATGTAGCTTATTAACGGAGTGTCCCTCGTTTCAACCCCCAAAACCAGAGGCCTGCGGCTGGGACTTGCTTAGTATTCAATTTTTGGTGAGTAAAGAACTGGGGATTCCAGCCTTATCCTGCACCTTTCCCATTTAACCACCAGGAGGCAGCAACAGGTCTTTTCCAATGCCTGCTGTGGTTCCCCCTGGTGCCCACCAGATGGCGACACACCAGGGCAGCTGATCTTGGGGTCATAGTGGCAGCACTGCTTCTCTCAGTGGTCTTTGCATAGGTAGCCCCAACCTCCCAGGGCCTTAACTAACTTGGAGGAGACAGGCCAGAACCAAGTTTATAAATACAATTCAGAATTTATTAAAAATCAGAGCTCCCATTTTGTGTCTTCCTGGTGATAAGTAAATAAATAACCAGAAGGGACACAGCTGGGGAAATAAAATCAATCTCAAGCAGATTTTTTAAACTACACCTCCCTTTCCCAACCCCTCCCTCTTGGGACATAGCACCTGAGCAGGTACCTCAGTCCACTTAGAATGTGGCCGGCACCAAGGCATACATGCCCTGCCCAGGAGGAGAGACAGATCCTGGGATCATTTGTTTCCAGCCCTTGAATCCCATAGACCTGCTTCCAGCAGGGGCCAGGGCTGAAGCACAAATGGAGGCACCTGTGGGTGGTGGTGGTAGGGGGAAAACAGGGTAACAACCCAGGCAGCATAAGCAGCTGAAAGGGGGTCCAGCCCTCTCCCCAGGTTCAACCAGTAGACTGATAAGTCATGTCCCATCCATGCCCCCTTCTCCCCTTGAGCCTGCAACCTCTGCACTCAGCTGAGGATCTTCCTGGGCAGTTCAACAGAGGCACGGAAGAAAACTGCATGACATTGCAAATAGTTTCTCTTTTGGATATCCTGGTGGGAGATGAACTTGGGATATCCAAAGCCCAGAGAACTCTCATCCAAGGAGCTTCACCACGTGCCTGGCTTTTGGAAATTTTTCCAGTTTGAGTCAGAGTGGAAAGTCTCAAAGAAAGGCTATGGCTTAGCAAGCCCTGGGTTGCTCTGGTCTAGCAGGGAGAACGTGACACGATGGGCAAAATGCCACTCAAGGAGACTGTCAAAGGTGCCTGGTACCACAAGAATGTACACAGAGAGATATGTGCCCTCACCACTGCCGTTGCCAATGAGGAGTGCAGACACCTAAAGTTTGTAACCATACTTACGTGTTTTGAAGGCTGGGCTGAAGCACTCAAGGTTGGGCTTGGCCTCTTGTAGCCTCTTCCCATAGCTGCCAATCTTCCAGATGAGCACTGCATCACTGCCTACTGATAGTTCCTCCAGCTCTCCACGCAGCTCCTGCAGCTCCTGCCACTGCTGGCTCACCAGGGCACACATCATAGCCAGAGGTGGCTTCACACTCTCCTCCACATGCTGCACCATTGCCAGCTTAGGGCACTGTTGGCAAAGCCCCAGGCAATGAGGGAAGGGAGGACTGTTACCAAAAGGAGAAGACAAAAGGGTAGCAGGCGCCCAACTCTGCATGAGGAAGACAGGGTGCTAGGAAGCACCTGCAGCTTGACAGCAGGGGGAAGAACCTCAAAGAACAAAACTGCCAGGAACCCTAGCCTTCATTTAGGACTTCATGGGCTAAAGAGGGGTTGACAGGAAGAAGGGGCATCTGACCCTGTGCATGCAACCAGAGTCTTTGAAAAGGTATAGCACCAAGGCAGTCCTACTGCTGTCCATCAGATGATTTGGCAGATCCTCCTAAGCCACGGTGCCCATGCCACACTGGTTAGGGTAGGGTACAGGCAGCCTTGGGCACTGGTACTGGTTACTCTATACCTATTGACTTCCTTTGTGCAATAGGTACAAGGCTGGGTGCACTTGGGGCACTAAGAAGTTGGATGCTGGGCCAGTAGTCACTGCATCATGCAGGCACCATGCTTGTTCTCACAGTACACACTCTCTTGGGGGTACATACCCTCATGGCTCTCAAAGGCTTCCCCACTGAAGTCAAAGCCACAGAACTCTTGAACTTGAGGCACCGCTTGGGGCAGTCGTGTTGCAAGTTTGCAGGCAGATCACGGTGACTCAGCTTGCCAGGACAGCAATTGGGGCAGGGAACTACATTGAAGCTGCAGGTATTCAGGTGTCTCTGTAAATGACGAAGTGCCCCACTCCAGCAGAAGCCCTCCTCACCGTGGATGCATCGGATGGGAAGGCCTAGCATCTGGACCTCCAGGTCTGGGTCTGGGTAGATCTTGGCATAGTCCAGTGGAAGTTGGTCCTCAGGCCATTTGAAGACTCATTCACTGAGGAACTCCTGCAGGCAGGTGTCGCAGAAGCGGTGGCCATAGGTAGAAACCTGCAGGGGCTCAGACATGGGTATTCTGCACATCGGGCACAGCAGCCAGTACTTGGGCTTCTCCAAGAACTTGTAGTGGAAGCTGCGCATGGCGGGAGAGTGGCGGGCAAGGGCAAGTGGGGCTGGGCATGTGGCGGCCCCTGGCAGCATGGACTGGCGGCCCTGCCCAAAGCCACTAAGTGTTTTAAATATGCTTTATATTTGAAATATTATATACTCTATAAATCTCTCTTCACTTAAAAAATGATTGCATACTACATTATTTTACAGATATAAAAACAGAATACTTAAAGAATATTTGGACTATTTCTTATTCATAAGAAAATTCTAAATTGAATATTTTTTAAATATGCATAAGTAGTATATCAGTATAAATCTATTTTATATGAATATATACATGCAAAGTTAGGATATATACAAAAGATTTTTGCATGTTTTCTATATGAAATATGCACATTTGGGGTTGGGGTTATGGTTTAGTGGCAGAGCACTTGCCTAGCATGTGTGAGGCACTGGGTTTGATTCTCAGTACCATACATCAATAAAGGACCATTATGAACTAAAAAAAAACTATTAAAAAGAATATATACAGATATATATATATATATATATATATATATATATATATATATATATATCCTTAACATAAAAACTCCAAATGCTATAATGACAACCATCACACACAAATACTGGTCAGACATTCCTCTTCTAACAGAGAACAGACCTTATAGGATTAATGGCTAATTACAGGTCTGGAACAAAAAAAAAATGATGTGCTTGAAACACCTTGTTTTGTGAGAAATTGAAAAGTACTCCAGGATAAATGGGAACACATCAAAAAGATGTGTAATCAGCTTTAAATAGCAGCAGCTGTTTATATATAGGCATGTGAGTACCAAAATTATAAGCTTTATCTTCTTGTCCACTTATGGTTGGTTTTGCTATATTTGTTTTTGTAGAACCAAATTTTTTTTAAAAAAAATGTAATTTGGCCACCACATAGTAATCATTTGACACAAGGAGGGATCATCTATAAAATATTAATTCTAGTGGATGAAAATTTAAAGAACAAAGAGATATTTATAAAGTCACAAAGTGTCACCACCCTAAATATTTATGAAATACAAAGGGTATATAAATACTAGGTTTGTCATGGACCAACCTGGCAGATACGTCTTAACCAAATAATTAGCGAAAAATAACCAGTGATGGAACAAAGTGACACTACATACTTCCACAGTTTCTTGTGCCTGTGTCATTGAGGCCACAGATATTTGCTTACTTTAAGTAGAGGCTAACTCTAGATCCTACAAGTTTTCCACCATTACTAGAGGATGACCATAGTTTGTGACCATGTCTGTCAGTGCTGCCAGAATATTCTCTAGTGTAAGGACTAGGCATTATATGCATGATGGTCTTCCTGTAATGGCATAATCTGAATTCACTCATGAGAACATATCATATGATTCTAAACTGAAAGAAAATTTTAAAAACTACTACTTATATACAGCATTCAAAATCATAGATATCATAAATAGCCCATAAAAACTCAGTAATTGTCCCAGATTAAAAGAGACAGAAAAAAATGAGACCACTAGACACAGTGAATAATTGATATTAAAATTTCCCAAAATTGGATTTATTTTGGTTCAAAAACAATTGTTGAAATAACTGACAAATTTTGAATAAGGTTTGCAGAGTAGATATTCATAATTTAATTTTCTTATTATGTACCTTTTTGGAAATGGAGAAAAAGAGATAAAACAAGTTAATAAAATAGTAACATTTGATAAATATTTCCTAGGGATTCTTTGCACTGCTGTTATAAATCTTTTATAAATCTGAAACTGTCAAAAAAGAATATTTCTGAAAGAAAAATATTTCTTTAAAATATTAACAAGTAACAACATACTCAATAAAATAAACTGTGAATCTGTATAGGTATAATTAAATAAAAAATTATTGGTGGATGATTACAAAGATATTTATAGTCTCAAACTCTCTCCCTATAAAAAATTTAATTACAAAGTAAAATATTGCAAATACCACCTTAATAACCAATATTAGCATCAGCAGTAGTGTGGATATTATATGTAACATGATGTGACTCAAAGAGAAAATCAGATAACTGATTCTATGATACTCTTGCCAAAAAAAAAAAAACATGTAATCTAGTTCCAATCATAAAGAAACTAGAAAATCCATATTAAGCATATTCTACATGCTTTCTCCCTGAAAAGATTCAAAGGTAAAGAAGAGACTAAGAACTATTTGAATCTGAAGGCATGTATAAAATACAACAATTAATTTCATTTTATGGCTCTGAATGAAATATTTTGCTATAAAGGACAATATCATGCTATGAGCAATGAATGAAAATAATTTGAGGATTAAGTGGTTGAAGGAATTATGATAGAATGTATTATTACTGATTTGAGAAAAAGCAATTGCTTAATGTTTTTTTTGCCTTTTCTCTTCATACAATCTTGCAATATATTAGTTAAGTTGCAGATTTTAATTTAAAGCACTTTTGTCCACTGAAGCATTTTAAACTGAATTGCTGACATATGACATCATCCATGATATATTTAGTTTTTACTACAATCAGAACATGCTAGATAACTACAATACAACCTTATTATTAAACTTATGTGATTAACAAGTATTCTGTTACTTGGTAATATTTGAAAAATCATTGATAATGAATGAAGGTTGTATTGTAGTTATCTAGCATGTTCTGACCTGTAGAAAATACTAAAAATATCATAAATGACAGCATATGTCAGCAATTCACTTTAAAATTATTCAGTGAACAAAAGTACTTTATATTAGAATCTGAAACTTCACTATTATTTTCCAAGATTGTATATGCAAAGAGAAAATGAAAAAAAACTATTAAGCAAATACTGATTTTATTAGAAACACGTCTTAAGTTAGTGCTTTAAGTTAAAATTATAAAAATTAAAAGACTCTATATTTAATGGCAGTATAATAATTCTAATACATTAACCCATTAGTGAATATAGTAAATTGAATTCCAAACTAATGTTACCTAAATCTCTGGATCGATATTCAGGGATACATTTTATAAAATACATATAATCTATCATTAATGTAATATTTAGATTCACCAAATTAGTATTGACCATTTGCTTGTTGAATGAAGTTTAAATGTTAGCATTTAGACAGTTTGAAAACATCTCAATAAAAACTGGTTTGCATATGCACTTCAAATTTTCTTACAGATGTATATAAAACTTCATATTTTGAGAATTTCATTATGTATATGATACACACATCCTTTTCAATAAAGTTTTTACATCATACATTTCATCAAACAATACAAGTATTATATCAACAGTCTGAAGAACACAATATTATTCTTCTTATGCTTTTTCTTAATATCTCTGTATATCCTTCTGTTTTTTTTTCAAAAGTGGAGCTTGTCTTGGCTTATTAGTAATTGTCCAGGCAGAAGCTCCCATAGTCAAGATTCAAATTCTGTAGCAAGTGGAGAGAAAAAGAATTGTAATTTGTCTCAAAGATTTTATAAGCATGAATCAGTAAAAAAGTTGAGATCTTTTCATTGCTCATAAGAATTCAAAATAGATATGTATGTCCACAATACAAAATTACTATGAAAATCAATATACCCATATTTTCATACAAAGTTATCATTATGACTGTGTATCAGAGCTTTTGATTTTTCACCACTCATGCATGAATTTGACAACCATATTCTAGGGTATTCTGGCAAGCACTGGAATGACAACATGGAAATGATAATAGACACAACTCAACAGCCATATACCATAGCTTGAAAAGCAGGCAAGCAGTTGATTTCAATTCAGAGTCATTGGCATTATGACAGGGATAAAACAGGATACTACTGAAACCCTTAGAAGGGACTTCTGTCCAAAATTTGTTTAAGTGTTTGAGGTACTTCAGTGGAACTGATATGTAAGGTAACACCTGAAAGAAAAGAAGAAAATGTGACACAGAGAGAAGAGGGTCATGAAGACAATGAGATAAGAAAGAACACTTTTGGAATTACCAGTGGTGCAATGTCACTAGAATCTAAAGCAATGTGACAGTAATGCAACTGTGGAGAGATAAATATGAATAATCTGACAATAATCCAGTTGATTTTAATTTTTTCCTAAAAAATTTTGTACTTTTTTTGAGGGCAAAATGTAAACTAATGACAGGGTCATGACAGGGTATTTAAATGCTTTACTGTTACTACATCAGTCTTGGCTTTTGGCCATAAACCACAGAAAATGGGTGATGCTGCTTTTTTCCACAGAATACTTTCAGCATACAGGCTGAGAGTTTCATAGTGGGGCAGAAGCAAAAAAAGAGGCAGTTTCAAACTTAAGATCTTTTATATGCTGATTTTCAGACTTGAAAAAAATACATAGCTCAGAAGTTATGACCAAAATTTTTTAAGCATTTGGTTCATTATAGGTGTGCACTTGATGAGAAATGTGTGAAAATACTTTCAACTCTTGTATAAGTGTCACCATGTAGAGTGTTCTTTGTATAAAAGTTGTTCTCTTATTAATTCCCCAAACAAGGTCAGAAATAGATTACTGAACATAAAAAGTATGTTGTAGTGATAATAATAATGTGACACCCAATTCCTTTACACAGGAATTAGATGTGATCAAAAATGATCTTGATTGACAGAATTCCCATTCCTATCTTTCTCTTTTTATTTCCTTTTTTAAGTGAAATTATTTCAAACAAAATGCTTACTGGTGCATTTAATTATACATAATAGTGGAATTAATTATTAAATATTCACAGATTCACATAAAAATAATTTGATCACTCTTTATCTATAGTACCTTTTTTCTCTCCTCTCCTCCCTTTACCTTTGAAGGCATTCCAGAGTGATTAAGAAGACATATTTTTGTCTCTTGATAGAAGAGTGCTTTTTAAGCTCTCTTATTAAGGCTAGATGATATGACCAATTAATGTTCAACAAAAAATCTACAATATATTCAATTAAGTTTTAAGTAAACTAGCTTATGAATAACAAAATAATAAACATAACTTTCTCCAAGAAATTATGGGAAAATAATTGATATCCTTTTAAATTGTGTCTACATTTACACACTATGTATCACTGTTTTGTATAATGGTCAATTATCTCATTTTTCTGGTAAGGACTAATAAGAACAACTTATTCTTGTAGCATGCATAACAACTAACTTTTATTGGTTTTTTTCTTGTATATGGTCATCCAATTTCATGACTCTCAAGCACTTCAAATCTGATTCTCTCTTTTTTTTCTGAAAAAATATTTATGTAAGCTAAGAAATTGAAATATATATATATGATATACATAAGTACATATATATGTATATTATATAATATACACATATATACATATTTATGTATATCAGATATATATATCAGTTATTAAATTACATTGTAATTTGTGTATTAAAACCTATTCCTTCCTGTCAAAACTATTTGACTGCTGCATAGTCTTTAATGTTTAGATTTGTTCTTCTGAATTTTTTTAGGTCAAAATGCTAAATAAAAGAATAAGGTTGAGGCAATATTTAAAATAGGCCTGCAAGGTTTTACTGTGATTTAAATAGTTCATTAAAACTCCATGGAAGCAGGGCATGCTGGTGCACACCTGTAATCCCAGTGGCCCAAAGGCTGATACAGGAGGATCTCGAGTTCAAGCCAGCCTTAACAACTGTGAGGCCATAAGTAACTCAGTGAGACCCTGCCTCTATATAAAATACAAAACAGGTCTGGGAATATGGCTTAAAGGTCAAATGTCCTTTAATTCAATCCCTGGTACCAAAAAAAAAAAAAAAAAAAAAAACAAGGTAAACCCTAAACCAACATGCCATAAAATGGGTATTCTAACAATAATAACACCCAATGAAACCAAGAGGCTATATTTTATTTTTTTCATTTTCAAACAGATATTTCATTGTTGGAATATTTGTGCTGATTTAAAAATGATTACATATTATAGAAGTATCTTCAAATGGTTTCAAAATAATTAATCATTGTTTTTTGTCAGCTCTTAAAAATATAGCCTATCATTGTTTGAATAAGATTTGACATTCCCAAATGAAGTCTTAGAATGAAGGAAATCACATAGATATATTGAAGGGCTTCTGTTACAAAATGCAACCCTAACCCTAACCCTAACCCTAACAATTCAGATAGAGCTCTAACCTCTAGAGTACACAAAGAACTCAAAAAGTTAAACCACAAAAATAAATAAATAACCCAGTCAACAAATGGGCCAAGGACCTGAACAGACACTTTGCAGAGGAGGATATACAATCAATTAACAAATACACACAAAAAAGCACATCATCTCTAGCAATCAGAAAAATGCAAATTAAAACTACTCTAAGATACGATTTCACTCCAGTAAGAATGATAGTCATTATGAAGTCAAACAACAACAAGGGTTGGTGAGAATGTGGGGAAAAATGTATACTTGTACAGTGCTGGTCAGACTGCAAATTGGTGCAGCAAATTTGGAAAGCAGTATGGAGATTCCTTTGAAAGCTGGGAATGGAACCACCATTTGACCCAACTGTTCCCCTTCTCAGACTGTTCCCAAAAGACTAAAAAGTGCTCACTACAGGGACACAGCCACATCAATGTTTATAGGAGCACAATTCACAATAGTTATACTGTGGAATCAACCTAGATGCCCTTCAATAGATGAATGGATAAAAAATGTGACATTTTTACACAATGGAATACTCCACAGCACTAAAAGTAACAAGATCATGGCATTTGCAGAGAAATGGATGGCATTAGAGAAGATTATGCTAAGTGAAGATAGCCAATCCCTAAAAACAAATGTCGAGTGTCTTCTCTGATATAAGGGTGGTGACTCAAAATGGGGTAGGGAGAAAGACCATGAGAGAAGATTACCACTAAATAGGAAAGAGAGGTGGGAGGGAATGGGAGAGAGAAGGGGAATTGCATGGAAGATGGAAGGAGACCCTCATCATTATACAAAATACATGTATGTTGATGTGAGAAAAAAAAAGAAATGTGCACATTAGATTGGGTTGATGGAGGTGATGGGAGGGGAGAGGAAGGAAAGGGGGGATATGTAGAGCAGCAGAATAAAATAGACATTACTATCACTGTATGTATATACGTGGCTCTATAACCAACGTGATTCTGCAACCTGTGTACTTGGAATAATGAAAAATTATACCCAATTTGATTCAAATGTATGATATGTCAAGATCATTGCATTTTCATGTACAACTAATAAAAAATAAAAAGATTATAACATATGAAAATTATATAAATTAGTTAATTATCAAATTGAAATTATCAAATCTAATTATCAAAGGTGAAAAGAAAATAAAGTATGAATACTGGTTTTCTGGTACACACATGCACATATGTGCAGACACACACACTTTCAGATACATTACATAGCTTTACCATGTAAAATGAGACACATTTGTAGGATGCAGAGGGCAAAATATCTGTCATTGCTGCTGTGCACCTCCTTCTCTGACTTAGACTGTGAGTGTAGGATCCTTACTCAGAATAACAAAAAAAGAAGGTCCAGACTCCAGTACCTTCTCTGACTGGTAAAACAGGGTCTTGAATGATAAACAGCATCTTTGAAGGGTTGTCCACATGATGGTCTTTTCTTTCAGGGTTAATGTGGAAGGTGAGAAAAGAAAGCAAAGAGAAAATATGCTTTTCCCTTTCAGTTTCATACCTAGAATCAAACCAAGAATTTTCTGTAACCAAGAACAATATCATTTAAAAAAGCACTGAGAAATTTGAATAGTACCTTTAAAACTGCATAACTTAAACTCAGCTCAAAATTCTCATTTCACTACTACTTCATCAGTTTTTTTTACCTACTGCTATTATGAATTTGAACTGTTGTTAAAAACCATTAAGAAAATAATTTTCATTTCTCCAGTCACATGAGAATAGTCAGAAATGCAAAATTTTGCTCATACTAATTTGAACTAACCCCAACAGATAAATTCCACCACTGCTCTTTCTGTCTTGAAATCATTCAAAAAAGTAATTACACAGCCTTTCTTCTCCCTGGGCTCCAGGGTATAGATGTTTCAAGACCTCCCAACAGATGTCTGAAACCATGAAAACTATAAACCTCCATGCACAAAAAAGGATTTCTTTAGGTACCTTTCATGCTGTCCCAGAGTACAGGAGTTAATCTGTTCTTCATGTTTTATGCCCTGATACCTCGTTTGCATCACTATTCATATGCCTTGGGGGCAATTATTAAGTAAGATAGGCTTATTTGAGCACAAAATATTATTGCAACAATCTAATAACACCCAGATTGTGTATAAAACATGATAACACTTGACAAAGTAATCATTATGCCCTCAATGGGAAGAAACAACATTTTATTACTATACTCAGAATAGCACATATTTAAAACTCATGAATTCCTTATTTCTGGAATTTTCCATGCAACAATTTAGGACTGCAGCTGACCTAGTAACTAAAATTTTGGAGAGGAAACTGAATAAGAGAAACCTCCTGTAATAATAAAAAATGAAGAAAGACAGAAAAAAAGAAAGAAAGAAAAAAAGAAAGAAAGAAAAAAAGAAAGAAAAAAAAGAAAAAAAGAAAGAAAGAAAGAAAGAAAGAAAGAAAGAAAGAAAGAAAGAAAGAAAGAAAGAAAGAAAGAAAGAAAGAAAGAAAGAAAGAAAAGTTAGGATGGTCTTTCTATGACCTAGGTATTACTTCAGGTCCAAAGATTTACACATTTATACACATTTTTGAACAGGTAATCCAACAGCAATCCTGATGCAGGCATTATTATTATTATGCTATCTTTACTGAAAAGGAAACAAAAATCCTGAGAGGTTGATTAGTGTGCCCAAGACTATATGGATGTGCTGTGTTTCAGCCAGGACTTGAACCAAGACAGTCAGTCAGATTTCTAAGTCCAAATTCTTACCTACCATTTTGTATTGCCTCTTTCCAAGGTTTAACTATTATATATTCCTAAAGCATTAAGAAGCATAGTAATAACACAAAGTTGTAGTAAATAAAGGATGGTTTTTGATGAAGAATTCAAAAATAGGTTTTTTATTTTTAATTACTAGAAAATTTTTAGAAATTACATGACTGCAAATATTTTTTATCTCATCACAAGATCAAAGAAATTATTTCTTTGTACTCAGGGCATTTACAATTTATTCAAATTTATAAAAATGGGAGTTCATAACCCACTTGAATCAAATGTATGAAAGATGATATGTCATGAGCTTTGTAATGTTTTGAACAACGAATAATAAAAAAATTCATAAACAGTCTAGTAGTTGAAGGCTAAGCACTAAATAACTAGATAGTCCACTAACAACCAAGGATTAGAGATCAGCCAAAGGCAGGTTGCCAATGCCTCCTTTCACTTAAAATTGAATTGACACAAGTACTTTTTCACATTCATTTCTACAGACAAAATTCTTAAATTTAGCAAAAATATGACTAAGTAAATTCAGTCCAAATATAGTAGCTTCAAACCAGACTGAAATTAAGAAAAATGTCAATGAAATTATCTGGAGTGAATTAATTTTCCAAAGTTCTTGGCATGATGTAGATTTTTGGATATAATATCAAATTCTAAAAATCAGTGGGAAATGATAATAAAGAGTACTAAATTAGGCAACAATGGTATATCAATGGTTTCATAGAATGAAAGATAGGTTTTATAAAGACCATGGGCACAGACTTCATAAAGGTGAAATTCTAAATACCAAAAAATACTCACCATAAGTCATTCTAAAAATGGCTTTATGCATTAAATTATAGGCTCCAATTATAAAAATATACACCAGAGGACATAATTTTTCTCTCAAATTGAATAATTTTCCTATTTTCATACTTAGTGTACAAGTCTAGACTGAAGGAAAGATTCATGCTCTCAAAGATAAATAAGTTATAAGAATGTCTCCTAATTTATAATCATTCAAGGTAAAACAGTATAGTTTTGTGAGCAGGCACAAAAACTAAGCACTAAATCATGAAGGATAATTATACTGGGTAAAGAATGAACTAGTGCTACTAGGGTTGTCTAATCCAAATTTTTCTAATGTTTTCACAGCATATTTTTCCCAGGAGGCTTTCCAATTAATAATTGTGGTGAGAATGGAGCTGAACTTTTATCAACAAAAATGTTGAGCTAAGTTTGTTATAAACAGATTTTATTCAAATATGAGGAAAACTATAAAGTCAGGCTCGCCCATGCCTTGCTCTCTACTTCTCACTTTTCTACCTAATGCCTTAAATCCCCTGCCTCTGCTTTGTGGATCTCTTATTTACTGATTTTGTACTGAATTTACTCCTTATTGAGTCAAGACTCCTAAGCAGAGGTGGAATCATCTGAAAAGGATGCTTTCTGGTGGCTGAAAGCTACCAAGCTCTCCTGATACCTCCTCCCCATCTGCAATTTTGTGGTACTTTATCTGTGTCCTTCTCCAAATATGGCAGATTCTCAGAGCCTGCATTTTTAAATCTGAAGCTTAATTTTGCTATATATAAAAATGTTGGTTTGAATCCACTTTCTTTTAGAGCATGATACATGTTATTCCAGGACCTCCTGGCATTGAGAGTCTGAGTTTAAAAATCAGCTGAAAACCAAATTGGTCCCCAACCATATGTATTTTTTCAGGCTTTAAAATTCTATTTTTGGGCTGGGGATGTGGCTCAAGTGGTAGCGCGCTCACCTGGCATGCGTGTGGCCCGGGTTCGATCCTCAGCACCACATACCAACAAAGATGTTGTGTTCACCGAGAACTAAAATATGAATATTAAAAATTTTTTCTCTCTCTCTCACTCTCCTTAAAAAAATCTATTCTTATTCTGTTTATTATTCACTCTTATTATAATGTGCCTTGGTGTGGTTTTTCTGTAATTTTGAAAAGTGGGGGTCTTGTAAGCCACTTGTAGTTAATTCTCCATTTCATTTTTTAGATTTGAAAAATTTTTCTGACATTATTTTTTTAAAAGTTTCTGAATTAATTTAGTTTCCAACTTCAAGCCTTCCTCTGTTTTAATAAATCTTAAATTTGGTCTTTTCATGTTATTTCATATTTCTTAGAAATCTGTTCATGATTTCTTACCATCTTCTTTGGTGTGGTTAACTTTATTTTTCAAGAGTATATACTTTGTCTCATTACCTGATGTGTTTTTCCTTCTAAGCAGTCTAGTGTGTTGGTGATATTTTTCACTGAAATTTTTATTTGGTTTGTTGTTTTCTTCATTTGAGGAATTCTACTTGATTTCTTTTCATAATCTCTGCCTCTTTATTGAAGTGATATTTTACTCCTTGTATTTCCTACATTATATCATCCTTCATTTTAAATTTCAGCCTAAGTATGTATCTTCTAAATTCCTTGTCTGACATTTCTTCTACTCTGTCATTTATGGATTCCACTGTTGGAACATGTTGGTTTTTTGAGGCGCGTTGATCCCTTGATTTTCATGTTGTTTCTGCTTTTTTCCCACATAGCAGTATAACTCTGAGGCAGTAGTTTCTACCCTGTCATCTTATAGCATCCCTGAAGTCTCCCAGTACCTCACCTTCAAAAGAGAGACCAATATTAATAGCACCCAATGCAAATAATACAACTTTAATTCTAGTAGCTCCTATTAAAGTAGCTTCAGTTTTGTCACAATAAACAGAAATAATGTGTTAAATTGTTATCTACAATACAAATAATAAGTTTCCTAAAAGGGTTCACAATTTCTAATTATGGGCAATGAGGTAACAGAAGTAATGTAAGATGTGTGGTTTTTCAGGGAGAAGAAGAGAATATAGAGATAAAAATTTACAGTAAGAGTGAGAAAAGATTTACTAGAGGTTTGTTTTAGTGTGAGAGAGAAGAGAAAGAGAATCCATAGAAAATAAGAAGTGAGAAAAAATATATAGAGATATAGATATATAGATATAGATATACATATAGATAGATATAGATAGATGATAGATAGATATAGATAGACATAGATAGACAGCAAATATTTATTATATTATTAAAACATCCAATTCATCAATAAATTGATAAATAAAAAATATTTGCATTCAAAGAACATAGAGATATGAGAGAGAGGGGTAAGAAGGAAAGTCTCAATTGAATATTAAATGTTACCTTTTATTGGCTTTCAAAATTTTTCTGAACATTCCTTATCCACCAATAGATAGAATTGTCTGAAGTTTGATGGTAGCTCCATTCTTGTGGGTGCCAGACAAGTTGGTTATGTGAGCAGATAGCAAGATGCTCCTACTCCCTCTTCAAGTCTTCTCATCCATTGTAGACAGCCCTTTTTCTCCCCATGCAGTTTAAGACTCACTGAGCTGGGGAGAGCCTGAGTTTCTCTAGTTTCTCCAACCTGAGCTCCCTTGAGGAACTGCCCCTAGTCTCTGGCTCTCGACAGCTTGACAGATTCATACTTGTCCACACAAACCCAGCTGCAATCAGATGAACCTGTTCTTCAGCTTCCCCAGACTCCGCTTTGCTGCAGTTCTAAGATTTCAATGCCATTTCACCTTTCAGAGAGGCCAGAGGGACACACTTACACAAAGGAGTGGCCCTGCAAAGAGGCATTTAGATGGGAGCCACTAGCACACCAAGCAGAAAGACCTCAGATGTAACCAGACCCACAAGTGCCATGTCAATATATTCTCAGTTTCTGGCCAGTGTCCCCAGACTGAGGTGGCCATTCCTAAAGATGGTGACAGTGTTGATGGCAAATGTGTAGTCTCTAGTGGGTATCCCAAGATGGTTGTGATCATGTGTAAACAAAACAGTGGGTACTGTGACAATGGGCTTGCAGGCATCAGGGGGCAGTAATCAATGATCCAACTACTTTCTGTGAGCAGTCTTCAGACTAACATTGGTTTATCCGTGAATGGGTGGCAGGTGACATGTGATGCGCAGGCAATAGGCAGGAAAATGGGCCTTGACATAGCTTTTTCATGTGTCCAATCTGCTTCATTTCTTCTGTCCTTTTTGTCCGAGGCTGCCAGTGCCCTTTTCCAGGATCTCTGCAAAATCTTCTCAAATACTTGTTTCCACCTTGATCTTTGCTACCCATTATCCAAAGAGCAGCCAGATTTTCTTTAAAAAATTAGATCATAGTACTCTCCTCTTTTAAAACCTTCTCCTGCATCGGAAAAAAAATCCAAACCTGTGTTCACTGACAAAGCCCCAGGTAATCTGGGCCTGTTTCTCTCAATTGTGCCCACCCTCCTCACAGCACTGCAGCCATTTTGGCTTTATTTCAGGCCTTGAAATTCACCAGACACCTGCTCAACTTAGCTCCTCTGCAAATGATATGCCAAGTGTCTAGCCCAAATGTTTCGTGTCACTGTATCCTTCTTCAAATTTTGTTTTAAATACCTTAACTTTGGAAAAGGCTTCTCTGATTATTTGATTATGTTTATGTGTTTATGCTTTGCTCATTTTTGTCACTTTACCTTTATCAGACTATTAATTTAGTAACAGGGACCAGTGGAATGTGACAAAAGTGAGGCTTCTCATAAGTACTAGTTGAGGAAAAGTTGGCTTTCCTTTATTCCACAGAACACAGGCCAAAGAAGTACAAAAAAATGACTCAGTGAAGTATAAAATGATGGTCATCAAAAAATAAAAGAAAAAGAGCTGATTAAGGCCAAAAATGGTGTTAAAGGGCCATGCAGTGTATGTTCATATGTATTAAATCTTCTGAGTGGAAAAAATCAATGAGAAAGAAAAATTCATGGTTTCTTAAGGTAGAGAATAAGTAAGAATGGGAATGGTTACAATTGAGCAAAGGGTTGTCTTTTGGGGTAGAGAAGAATTTCTGATAGACAGTGGTAATAAGTGAACAACAGTGTGGATGCGCTAATGCCTAGAACAAAAACTGGCATTTTGTCTGCAGAGCCTAGTACATTGCTGGTATTTACTGCCTGAATAATGACTGGATACTTGGGACTGTCATTTGGAAGCAAATACTCTAGCCATTAGATCTAGCTAAGTATTGTTCAGCTCTGATTTCAAAAAAAGAGTGAGCCTTTATAAGAAATAATTTCACATTAATCAGATGTGAAACTTAGTAATCCACTAAAGACTCCTAACTCAGTGCCAATATTTGATAATTATGTACACATATAAGGTCCTCTAAGGTTGGAAGGCCCACTCACTATCCCTTAACTCCACATAGACAGAAAAGAAACTAAGCAAAACTTAGAATTCACCCCTGGCACTTGGCTGAGTATGATATCACAATTCCAGAGGCTGGGTAAAGTGCCTTCTGCCATATCTTCACTCTCATGGGGAAGTGGAGATAAATTCTGTCACAAGCATTCACAAAAATTACCAGAAAGATACTATTTGAACACTGAGGACAATAATAAGAGTTAGAGCTCCACCTCTAACATATTCTTTGGCTTTAAATAACCTAGTTACTTTTTTTCCCCATCTAGTTATCCATAGAATTTCTGTCATAAGATTTCTGCTATTTTCTTTCATAGTATACCATGAAAACTGGAGAGCAGTCCTGCAGGCAGGTAAGAAAAGTATTTGCCTCCAAGTCATTTGCATGGGCCTCATGTTTTTCACATCTGCTTCCAGGATATTAAAGTTGTCATCAAAGTTAAACACTAAATTGCCAACTTAAATGGAACCAAGTTTTTCTAAGGTTCCACCCTTCTAGGGATGTTCATTCTGGACAGAAAAAGTTTCTGTCCTCCCCTATATCACCAGTAGCATCATGGCTTCAACTACCTGCAGTCAACAAAAGAAATTTCTAGAGATCTCAATCACTCCAGGTGCACTCAGCAGTGATGCAGACATCAAACTTAACCATGCAGCTACTGGCAGCTAGTGTCCATGACCTGGTCTAACACAGTCAGTGAGTCAGCCCTTATTACGCCTACTTATAATGTGAAAGAAAATGTGAAGTTATCAGAATAATTTTGGTCACTGAAGTTTTCACTATGCACAGTGGGATTCTGTGTAAATAACATAACAGGCAACTGAGTCAACAAGCTGAATTCTATTGCTTGAACCAATATAATACTTTCCAACTTTTACTTACCCACTCCCAGGGACATGATTTTTTTCTCAGAAAAATATTAGTTCAGACAAAAGAATCCTGTGACTTAACCTGGATGTGGTCACAAGAGAAACAACCAAAAGAACTTTCTGCATCTTAGAAACCAACACTTGGAAAAGAACTAAGGATATTTTACAGGAGCTGAGGCCACTGGGGCAGAGGGGCTATGCCCTAGGCTGAAGCATATCCTTTACACACCCAGTCTGCTAGGAGTCACAGAATACATGTGCACAGCCATGCACAGAAACCCATGTAAAGCATCCTCAAGTCTACATGCCTAGATATTAGTTGTTTTTTTTTCTTTTTTGTCTATGGGAGGTGCATACAGCACAGACTTCACTAATTTGGACTCTTGTAGTCAAATTCCTTTTTTGCTTGGCACCGAGTGGTGAATATCACTACCCTATCTCCATACATCATTCTCCATGCTCTGTAAATAAAGCTAGAGTGCCCCTAGACACATTGCTCTTTGGTGACATTCCAAGCTGCCAGAGAATGGAATCAAATGCTCACAGAGGCAGTTCCAGGAGACATTTAGAGCATCTTGTCTACCCAGATCAAACTCCCACCAAAGTCATGAGCAGGCACTACCCAACCCTCTTGCCCTTTCTCTGTACAAGTCCCAGATACCTTAAAGCCCAGGAATTCTTGAGTTTCTTCTCAGTGCTGTTTCTTCCAAGGCTCCAAATGCTTCTTTTCCTATTCCATTTTTCTATAGCTGCTGATTTTCACTTCCCACTGATTATTATACTCACTCTAACACTTGCTTAGGTACGTTAGAATTCCCACTGCTCTTAACTTTTTCCTCTTTACTATCTTAGCACCTTATTATCATGGTCACTCACTAAAATTTGTCAATTCTTCTCAAGTTCCATTCTGAAGAGCAGACTTCAAATACCCCACAAGTTACTCTATTTTTACTGGAAAGCACAACCTTTGCAACAGACTGCACATAAACTGTTTATAGACATAATCCCAGAACAGCAGGAGGAAATAGTGAACAACCCACAGGGAAACCTCAGGAAGGGACATGGAGCTGAAATTTATTTTCTGATACACATGCATTCAACTGTTCTACTTCTGTAAGGGTCAAAATTCATCTATCCAAAAATTCAACTCTACCATGTTCCTGGATTCCATCACCTGAGCTCTTTGAATGGGCGGTGAAGCCCAATTTCTGGGAATGGTTGAGTGGTCTAGGTGAGAACAAGAAGACTAGGCCTATAAACCCACATTATGCTCTTTGTCCACTATAACTATTCACTCAATCCACAGGTGCTTACAGTCTTCTAAGTGTATCATAGTTGTCTAATTGTCATTTCATCTCTTATAAAACTCAGAGACAATTGACACATTTAACCCCCTTGCAAATTCCCTTAACATTTTGTTCCTGAACCCCTTCATCTGAAACTCTCAACTTCATTGAAAAAAATTTATCTCCACATACAGTAATTGCATCAGCACTCAATATTTTCCACAAAATAGTGAGTTCCCTTGTTTACTATGTACTCTGGGTGATTATTAACACTTTCACTTCTCTTCCAGTGGCACATGTCACCCAGAACTTTGCAATATTCAGAGAGACTTCAAGTCCACAAAAAACCCACTGATTTCTCATGAGTACATCTATCAAACAACATACATTTATACCTGTTTTCTAGTTCCTGACCTGTTCAAGTGAAAGTGTCTCTGACTTTATTAAGTGCCTCAAAGCATGACCACATACAGTTATGAGATTGTACACTTTATACCTGTCAGATCCAGATCCTCTTCTGGGAATGGCCTAATCCCTACCCCACATCCCCTTCAAAAGAGTTTTGCTCTTCCTATGTATTCACACTCTCTTGAGTCTCCATCAGATAATTTTCATTGGCATACAAAAAACATTGATATCCCTCAACTTAAGGGATAATCACTACCCTCACCTTCTTGTACCCACAACAGACACTACATTATACTCTGAAGCCATTCACAAGAGTGCCAAACAGTTATTTTAATTTTCTATCTCCATTTTTATATGCATATATTTAAACTAGTAAAACTTTTCTAACTACAGAAATTAAATGAAGACCAACATTTCTAACACCGTATTATATTCTAAATTCAGTATGTTTCCTAAACCTCAATTTTTCAGTAACCTGCTCAGCAATATAAATTTTCAGTCTTATATGAAAATATATTCACCTTCTCTCTACTTTTGAATGTTCATTTAGCAGGATACAAAATTCTATTCTTACAGTTACATTCCATGGTTTCCTGAACGTATTATTACATTACCTTGTCCATTATTGCTGTTTGTTATTTTCTCATTGTTGTTCTTTGTGTGCTGTTTTTAAGATCATCTTTGTTGGACTGAAGATGAAGCTAAGTAGTAGAGGGATTGCCTAGCATGTGTTAGGCACTGGGTTCGATCCTTAGCACCACCTAATAATAAATAATTAAAATATATGTGTGGTGTACATGTATAACTAAAATGTATATATTAAAAAGAGATCTTCTTACTTGGAATGCTGGTGAAAGCATATAATCCCAGCAGCTCAGGAGGCTTAGGCCCAAGGATAGAAGTTCAAAGCCATCCTCAGCAAAAGCGAGGATCTAAGCAACACATTGAGACCCTGTCTCTAAATAAGATACAAAATGGTTTTGGGGTGTTACTCAGTGGTTGAATGCCCCTGTGTTCAATACCCAGTACTCACCTCCCCCCAAAAAAAGATCTTCATTGTTCTTGAAATTCTATAGTATATATGGCTTTCAAATTTTTTCCTGCTTCTTGTCTCCAAAGATTCATCATTTTAGGAAATATTGTAGCAATTTTCTCTTTCAACATTATCTAATCCCAATTCTCTCCATTTTTTTTTCTGAAAATTTTCTGACATGTATACTGATTAATTTCCTATCCTCTTATTTTTTCTTTTATAGTTTTAATATTTCTATTTCAGTGCTTTAGTCTGAGTATTTTCCTCACATCTACCAGAATAACAGTTCTTATTTTAGCTGCATATTGTATGCTTTTTTTACTTAAGTGACTTTTTAAGTCATAAATGGACACAATATCTTTATTTTATTTGTTTTTATGTGGTGCTGATGATTGAACCAGTTCCTCACATGTGGTAGGCAGGCATTCTCCCTCTGAGCTACAACTCCAGCCCTTAAATGATTTATTAAATGCATGAAGACCTTTTTTTACTTGTGTGACAGAAAAGAGAATCATGCTGAATACAAAATTCAACCTCAAAAAACTACCCACTGCAGGATTTTTCTCATACAAATTCTTGAAATGGCAAAATTATACAAAGAAATAGCAGATTAGTGATTGACAGTGTTTAGATAGGGGCTGAGGCAAAAGAAAAAAATAATTGCAGCCATTAAAAAATATGGCAGATCATTATATGAAAAAAAAATATTCTGTATCTTATTTGTATCATTGTAAGTATTCTGATTGTGACACTGTGTTTATTTTTAAAAATGTACAAAAACTGGCTAAAGGAGAAAGCATCACCCTGATTTACTTTCTGAAAGTGCATGTGAATTGAAAATTACCTCCAAACACTATTTATTTAAAAGTGAAAAATGGGACAAAAATGAAAAATACTGTAAAATCTATGTAAATGAGGACCATACAGCAGAAAATTCATAGTCAGAAAATAGAATGGTGGTTTCCAAGGGTTGATGAGAAAAAGGAACAAAGAATTGATGTTTAATGAGTATCAAGCTTCATTTCTCAATGTTATGGAGATGGATATTAGTAATAACTGCAGACAATGAATATATTTAATCCTCTTTTAACTACACATGTTGAAATGGTAAATTTCATGTTATATAGATATTTTCCACAATTATTATTTTTTTAAAAAACAAAATACAAACAATAATTTTTCAAAAAGTTCTAGAATTTAAAAAATAAAATCAATATTCCTTTCTAAATTCTCGGGCCTACAGGGACTCTAATCTCTTTGTCCACCCATCTGTTCTGTATGAACACAGTTGTCTGGCCATAGATTCTTAGTTTTGCAAATACATGCAGCTCTTTCCTTAACCTGCCTACATTTATCCTCTACCTAGGACATGCCTTCACTGGGATCTGTAGTGCTAACTTTTTTTCACCCCTGAATATCACTCTAATAGCCAGCACAGCAAGAGGGTAAAGTGTATTTTCAGGAATCCAAGTGCACTCTAGCTGTCAGACTGTTTGCTTTTCTTCTCACCAGTAATGTGAGAATCAGCACTGACTAGCTGGGCTGTAAAACACTTAAAACAGTGCCTGGCACTCAAAAATTGTTAATTATTGTTATTATTAATTACCATGTTAGGAATATCACATAAATTATGTTGATGGAGTGAAGTTAGGCATAAAGGATTTCATATTCAATAATTCCAATAGTATTAAATTTTAGAATAGGTAACAACTGCTAACCTAGATTATAAAAAATAGATTTTTGGCAGGGCAGGGCAGGGAGAAATATAGAGATAAATTTTACCACTAGCATAGTGAGTTCTTCTATGAAGACAGTTGTTAAAATCCATCAACCTGCATGCTTGAAATTTGTGCATTTTGTTACACATTAAATATAAATTCATAAAATAGTTTTTAAAATGTCACTTCTACAAATAGGCTATCATTTACACTTAATTTAAAGGATCCTCACCCAGCTCAGTGCTCTTTTCCATTACATCCTGCTCATGTCCTCTGAGCCTTCATCCTCACCTTAAAGGAACCTGATTATTAATCTATTTTCTTATGACCAACAATTAATTTTAGCATTCCCTCTTTTTTTTCTCTGCATAGAAACCATAACAGCACCTGGCACTAAGTAAGTATTCAGTAACTATTCAAGGACTGCATAGAAGAAGGGAAAAAGAGGGAAAGGCTAACCTTGTCATAAGCTTCAAACATCCATAACAGCACTGTTGCATGTTAACACTGGAAAGAATCTTAGAAGTATTCAATATACCATCTTCATTTTTGACATGAGTAAATGGGGAAAACAACAAAAAAATAAATCTCTCAAGTGGAAGATGGTCTGGAATCCATATCTTCTAGAATTTTTATTATTATTTTCCCAACACAATATGACTTAGTTTACACATATAGATACACTCTATTATTACAATCAGATCTTTATTCAAGCATTAAGTTGTGACTTGTGCTAAATTAAACATATCTATCTTGGGGCACCTGAAATACAATGTTAATAAGCTAATGTATTTTCAAGTACTTAAGCATGGAAAAATATGAATCAGAATGTTTCCCATTCACTTGGGATGCCCATACTTCAAAGTCCAGATCATTACTGGCAAGCCATCTATCACAGTGCTGATGAAGGTTTGATATATTTAACTTATAAAATTCACAGTTTCAGGAAAACTCATGCAAGAACACTTATGCTTTTATATTCCTGTCATGTAGGCTACAGGATGTTATTTAAACACAAAAACCTGAAATTAAGCAGAAGATTGCCATTGTTAAGACCCAATTTTGGTGTCATAATCTGATAACTGGTTGCATAAATATTCTCACAGGAATAAGATAAGCATTATTTGACATCAAAGTTTGTATTTAATAGAGTAAGAGAAGAAAATGTATACAATATAAAGCAAAGCACATACAGAAAAATTATATTTAAAAATAAGACTATATGTATAAAACAAGGTTTTATACATCTTTGTATAAAACTCTCTTTGCATTTTTTCATATGCAATGATAGAAAATTAACTATTTGATTTTAGTAAATCAAGGAAATAAACATGTGTTTTTTATATTCTCATAAAAATATAATCCAAGATTACCTAAAATTTATTCTCATTTTTTTATATCTTATCCTCATTTTTTTTCCAAATATTTGCTCGTTCAGGATATTTTTCTGATCTAAACACTTTTTGTCTTGAGGTTGGTTACTCTTTTAGTTTTGCTTCATCTGATGAAGTTTAAAGACAGTACCTGACTTTTCTTCACATCCTTTCATTCATTCAGCTGCAACAGTACTTTATATCTGCTATACACATCAGCAGGCCAAATATAGTTATAAAAAAAAGATGTTTTAGAGAGTCAAAACCTAGGCTTATGGGCTAGGTAAGATTAGGAAACTATCTGTGCCAGGTGTGGTGTCACACATTTCTTAACCCAGTGACTCAGGAGGCAAAGGCAGGAGAATCACAAAATTGAGGCCAGCCTCAGCAACTTAGTAACACTCTGTCTCAAAATAAAAAGAAAAAAATAATCAGAGATGTAAATGTAGAATTCCCTGGGTTCAACTTCAGTGCCATGAGAGGTGAGTGGGGCAAACAAACAAAAACTAGAAAATACTTACAGATTTAAACAGATTTATTCCAGTATAAAATAATCAGGACATTTAAAAAAAATAAAAGATTTTTCTCTTACCTCAGAGTTTTAATGAAAATCACAATCTTAGGACAGTAATGATGTAAGTGGCCAAGAATGCAAATGAGAACAGCTATAAGGTGGGTATGAGGATTCCATTACTACCTCTCCTACACACACTACATAAGAAATGCTAAGCCTTTCTCTTTCCAGAGAGAGAAGAGGAAATGTGAGAGAATTAGACCCCTCCCTCTTAGTATATACATAACATACATTGAAATTTAACTCTCAGGGCTAAAGCCTGTGAACAAGATGTTAAGATAAAGAGATTCCAGCATTTGAGTGTGTGCCTGATATTAGGTAGACATACTAAATCTTGCCACATTAACTTGAAGTCTCCCTTTTTCCATTCATCCCTTCTTTCTATCTTTGTCATTTTATCACTGCTTCTTCAACTTTAATTCCCCCTGCTCCATGTAACCTAACACGTTCAGAATTTTCAGAAATTAGGCACTTATGTTTTTGGGAAACCATTTTACTGTTTACTTGCTCTCCTAACAAAATAGCAACCCTTACAACTGTTGAGTCCTCTTCTATTTTTCAGATATACAACTCCCTATATACTTCAAAAAACATTTTTACAAAATATAACCAAAACCAACACTGTGACTCCAAGATAAAAGCATGCCTAATGCAATGGGAGTCCCTGAGCTGTACCTATTGCCTCACATGTTTTAAAGGTTTGTAAAAAAAACTTTAAATTTTATTAACATGCCAAAATTAACCTAGATACCTTTGTTTACTTTGGATTCAATGCATACAACTCTCTAAACATTCACTAAGCTATATATATTTCAAATTTCAAATGTCTAAAATAAACTGCATACATAACCATCAACACACACAAACACACACACACACAAACTTGCATCTCAAAATAAGTAAATAAACAAACAAACAAACAAACAAATAAATATAAAAAGGGTCTCATCATTTCAGAAAAAGTTCTATCATATCGGTCGATCAGGCCAGAAATCCTAAGTGTTATCCATGGCTGCTTGCCATTACCATATCCAAAAAAATATTATTGATTCTAGTTTTGAATTACAGCAATAACTGATACTGCTACACAAACTGAGGTTAATCTAAATGTAACCTACATAACAAGAATAAAAATGTTGTATTTTGCACAATGAACTTTTGGTCAAATGTTTCAGATTTTTAAAAGAAACATCTGGTGGTGCAGAACACATCTGAAGCGATCTGATTTTTGCCTGCAAACCATTTGGGCAGCAGTATAAGTAAAATGCCTTTCCATCTTTAGCCAAAACTGGATTTTTTTTTAAATTGAAAGGCAATCTTCTACATAAAAAAGTAAAAGAATAACAATATGAGAAAAAAAATATCAAGAGCATGAAAAAAGTCCAGCGAGTAAATTGTAAAGAAGAATTAGGCCTATGCAGAAAAGAGCATGGTGTGTAGACCTGTGTTGGAATCCTTGCTCATCATTTGTGTCTTTGGGTAAGTTATCAGCTCTAATCTGGACTTGTGAGGATTGTAAGCAAAACTAATTATACTTGACTCAGAAACCAACTGGAGAAATTTAAAAAGATATGTTTCAAGAGGTCCTCAATATATTATAGCCACTAAAACGATTAGTAGGCTATTTAAGTAATTTTTTCTAGTTGGAAAATAAGACTTACTGTTTCTCTTCAAACTGAAAAAAAATACCTGTAACCATAAAAGCTCAACATGAGGTAACATTAACAAGTAGTAGGAGTGGGGAAGAGGTTCTTCTCCCTATGGAAAAATCTCTCACTCCTGTTGTGTCTGTGAACTGACTGAGGAAGTTTAAAGCTGATGCAATGTTTCAATGTGTAGGAGGCTTCTAGTAAATTATTCCTATTGCCATCCAATGGAGTTGGTGACAAATGCTGTGTTCACAACTCTGACTATATCAAAAAGTAAGAAAATGGTAAAAGAAGCACATAAGACAAAAAAGTACCATTTCACACTTTGGGATGGCTCTCCAACCTTTAGTTTCCATGGAAATAGAGACATCCACTTGAATTTTTTATTCTTATATAGGGGAAACACAAGGGAAACTTCCATGGAACATTTTATCCCAAAAAGTGCAAAGAGATAGAATTCCTAAGGAACAGAGGTGTGTAACAACCTCACTGAGTGATTCCCAAAATTGGAACCACACCTCATTATTCGACTGCGGGTAAAAGTCAAATATATTGTGGGGTACAATAAACATTCAGTACCCCTTACTCAGAACTTAAATGTGTGTACTGTCCAGAGTGGTTCCCAACATCTTTCAGGCTAAAAAGCACCTCTTCTGGTACAGAACACATCTGATGACATACGACTTTTGCCTGTCAACAATATGGGCATGAGCAATGCAGGAGTGTCTTTCCATATTCAATTAAAAGCAGAATTTTTATTAGAAATAAAAAGCTATATGTCTTTGAGTAACACATAAACTTGTAAAAAATGTCATGCATTATACTGATTTATAATATCTTACACAGCTGGCCATGGTGGAACATGCCTTTAATCTTAGTGGCTCAGGAGACAGAGATAGGAGGATCACAATTTCAATGTCAGCCTCAGGAATTACAAGGCACTGAGCAACTCAGTGAGACCCTATCTTTATATAATATACAAACATGGGGTTGGTTGTAGCTCAGTGATTGAGTGCCCCTGAGTTCAATCTCGAGTAACTCTGAGTGGTATTTGCCAGAACATTTCTATAAAACTCTGCACTGCCATTTGCTCAGCCTAACAATTTTCTAAGGCAATGAGATATTGAGTCTTTCTTTTCTTTACTTTTCTTTTCTTTCTTTCTTCTTTCTTTCTTTTTTCCTTCCTAACTTCTTTCCTTCCTTCCTTCCATCCTTCCTTTCTTTCTTTTTGTTTCAACCAAAAAAAGGCATCTTTTATGATTGAATTTGATATAAAGTGTATATCTAAATTAATTTTCATAAAAATGAAAAAGTGATAGCAGTTATCACATTTTCTAAGGTAATTAGTACTTTTAGAATTTTTAAATATGACTTTTACATATATTTCAGGCTTGTTTTCCTGTTTCAAATACCAAAATAGAAATATTAGCTAAATAAGCTTAAAAATACTCTAGATTCAAACAGTATTTGGAGGCCAAGGTGAACAAATAACCAAACTGGGCTTAAAGAGGAGATTCCATTGGTGATCTGTTAAGAGAGAAAAAAGTTGATGCCAGAGTTACTTTCATAATTTTAATAAAATCTATTTAGAAAATTGTCTTAGGAATATCTGCTTTCAACAACAATACTCAACAAAATCTTCTTACACTTACATAAAAATTCTTCACCTAAGTGAAGCCACTTGGCTGCATAATTATATTTTAATCCAAGCTTTCATGATTCTTTTGAAAATTATTATTTTTAAAACCTTTATATTCAGAATATTGTCTTTAGATTAAAAATACAATCTTTTAAAATGTATAACAAATATTCTTGTTAACAACATAAATCTCAAAATAAAGAAAACCTGTCTGTAATTATAAAAATATTTTGAATGTGAGATAGGCAAGAAAACCTTGAAATAATGCTTAACCAATCACAAAGTGACTATTCTGTAATAGATTACCTCTAATTAGAAAAAAATAAATAAAATTGATAAGATAAAAAGTAAATAGAAATAAGCAGTGATTACTGATTTGTCATTACAGAAAGTAATATCAAACACAGCTCAATAAAAAAACACGGGAAACCCAACAGCTGTACAAGGAAACAACAGGCCTGGCCTAATTAATACTAGAAGCTAGTCACAATTCAGGGGTAAGTGTGACACCTAAACTTCTATTGAAGAAAAGAACAATGAGCTGCAAAGAATAATTTTACATGGGCATGGCTGAAAAATAGCCAAGCTATTCTCAAAGTAGCTCTTTAATAAAGACTGAGTTAGGACTCTTAAATGAGGATATTCTTTTCAAATAATTGGTAATTTTAATTGATTCTCTTAATATGCAAATGGTGCAAGCAGGTATAATCAATTGTATTTAAAGCTTTAATGTTTAGAGCACCTTGGTTTCTAAGGACACAGAGAAGCCCAGGAAAATGTCTTGGAAACATGGAGACAAAAGATAGCAATCTACATCTCAAAGAGTGTGTCTCAAAGGAAATCATTCAAGCAAGTATCTTGATGTAAAAATTCAAGAATTAGGACAAATAAATATCTGTGTAACTTCATCTATTCATTGTCTTATGAGATCCCTGTGACACTGATGCAGCCCATTAGGATACACATACACTGTCCCAGCCCCTTGGTTGAATGAATGTACAATTGGATCAAATCATATTACAATAGCATTGAAAGACTGATCTGCTGCAAAAATAAATAAATAAATTTCTTACTAGAATATTCTAAAGGCATTCAAAAACATAGCTTCTTACCAGATGGGGCTATAGAGACTTGTTTTCTGGTATGGCACATCCATAGAACAATATAGACTACATTTACCTCTTTTGTTTGTGTAAATCCCACTTCTCTTTGTGTCAAAACTTTCCTAATAAGGATGTTCATATATAAGTCTCATAAAGGACTAGAAGGCCAGTGGAATTGACTGGTACATGGGCTACCTGGGGCAGGTAGTTAAAAAAAAAAAACAGTAGCTACAAAAAGAAATATAAGTGCCCAGTAAACACTGACAACAAAGTGAAAATGATTTCTCTGTTATTTCTCTATGTGTATAATCTGAAGATTTACATGTATTATGTTGTCAGGGAGAATAATACAATCTAGAATTCTTTTAGAATGGCCATGTAGATTGTTCAAGTGGTAAAATTCTTAAGAGTTTAGGAGATTCCTCATCTTGGGTATTTGTTCTGCATATTCTGGCCATCTCCAGCTTTTTTTTTCTCCTGAGGAGACAATTCTCCAGAAGGCTTAGCTAGCCTTACACCACAGATATCACTGTGAGTTTTCTGGTGCACTTCCTCTTTCCCCAGGAGACAGAATTAACAAGTAGCTCTATTATGGTCTACAAGGATCTTGGCAAAAATTTTGTTTTAAATGTATAACAATAATTAATACTGGCTCTTTCAAAAGATGACATTCCCACTGAAAAATTTTATACACAGATGAGAAATAGATGAGTATATGCATAGAACTCCACACATTGGATTACATAATAAGGTCTTTGGATAGTTATTTCAGTAAAAACAACAAAAAACTAGAATCCAATATTAAAATATCCACCCTACTACCCATGTCCTGATATAACCTAATTGTGCCATTGAAGATGTCACTCAATTACCCCCCCCACACACAAACACACACAGAAGGGGGAGGTAAAAAAACTTTCCAGCTGTGATCCCAGATGAGGACTTGCCTGTATTGGTCTTCTCTAAACTGCTCTCTTTTACCCATAAATGCCTTCTGATAAATAGTCATAGGTTCTGGTGTGAAGGCTGAGCCAACATGCAAATGTGCTCTGGACATTTTTGTGCCTAGAACCCTGGAAGGTTTGAATACATCATAAAAACATCCCTTTATATTGTGCATTTCTCTTTAAAAGAGATGAATAATGCACCCTCTCTGGAATGTGTGTGCCTGGTTACCAGAGTTCTGAGTTCTATTTGGTTCTGACATTAAGAAAATTGAAGTTGATTTTAAAGCTTCATTACCTGGGCCACTTCCTATAATAAGACTATCACTAAGCATTCTTTGGACTGCTGACTTTTCATTTTCTATATATTTAAACATATGCAAATGAATATGGCCTTTCAGTTTGCTGGAAAGTTGTCAATACATCTTGTAAAAAACTGGAAGGCCAGTAGAGTTCACTGATACATGGACTACCTGGAGCCGGTAGCTAAAACAAAACAGTAGAAACAGAAAAGAAATATTCAGTGCCAAAAAAACACATTGCCTTTTGCCTACATTGGTGAGTGCTTCCAGCAGGCTTGACAGGTGCCCGAAGTAGACTTGAATGTGGATGTCCACATTAGAGATTTTTCTCTAAGTGGGTTTAATCTGGAGGCAGAATAAGAAGATCAGCACAGAAGAGACATCAGAGAGCACAGACATGTGTAAAATTCAGCTGTCCCTGGGCTCCCTTGCTCACTGGTGAGACTTTTTTTGAAAGAAATTCTTATGGTGGCCACATGATGGCAGGTTTTTCACAGAATAAGGCAAACCTGGACAATCTTTCTGGCTACCGCCACTCACCTAGATCCTGGGACCTGAGTGCTCTCCTGCCTTCCTACAACAATCAAAAACGCCCTTTCAAGGGGTGCTTCCATAATTGCACCTGGACACTGTGTACTTTACAAAGAAAAACAAACAGAATTACTAACTTCTCACCTCTGCCTGCTTATTTTGATACGATTCAAAAGAGAGCCTGTATTTTGCTCCCCAAATATCAGGGGTGCAAAAAGTCATATAATACAGACAAGATATATTGTTAAAAGAGGGTCAAAGATCTCTTTCTTCAAAAAAAAGGGCTTTCATTGTAAATGCAGGAAAACTAATTCCAGATTTTTATACTTTTATATATATCTCCATGTATGTGCCATTAATTTAATATATCATCAAGCACCTTGCTCCTCTCTGCTCTAGTTAAACATGGAGGGCCTTGAGATTATCTTCTCATTAGTATCCCTTCACCTGTATATCAATGCAGCAGGGGTGCAGTCCCTTCTTCTCTTTGCAGCATGATGAACTTCTACCTTTTTTTCAGGCTTGAATACCTTTGGCAGACTCCATATAGGAATAGATTCAGAAAATTCTTAAATGAACCTAAAGACATTTAATCATCAGACTTTTATTCTATCAATTTTGTTTTATGTTTCTATTCACTATTTTTTAATTTATTTTACTTGTTTTTTTTAAGTTTACATGGCATACAATCCATTTTGATAAAATTATACAAGCATAGAAACTCTTATTTATAATTCATAATTATTTTGTGCTTGGGATATAGTACATTGGTAAAGTGCTTGCCTCACATGTAAAGATCTGGTTCAATCCTAAGCACCAGAAAAATAAATAATGATATTTTTTCCAGTTAAAACAATAATTCATAATTATTCTAATTATTCATTCTAATGTCTTTCCTATTCCTATCTATTCTACCTTTCTTGAAGGCTTCTTTGGATAATCTACTTAACTTCTCCCATTTTCCTCTCTCATTTATTGTGGTTTAGCCTTCACATATCAGCAAAAACATTCTACCTATGTTTCTTTTTTCTTTTTTTGGATTTTCTTGTTTCGCCTACAATAAGAGTCTCCATATCCATTTTACTACTGGGTTATGTCATAGAGTCATTCTTCTTTACAGGTAAGAAATATTTTATTGTTCATATATACAACAATTTATCCATTTATTAGTTGATGAGCATCTAGCTTTGTCCCATAGCTCAACTCTTGTGAATTGTTTTGCTATAAACATTGATGTGACTTTGTCACTGTATTATGCTGATATCAAGTCATATATATATATGCTGAAGAATGTGATAATTGGTTCAAAGGGGGGGTTAAATACTAGGTTTTTCTTATTTTGAATCTCCACAATGCATTCCAGAGAGGTTACACACATTTGCAGTCTCACAACAATGTTTGAGTGTTTTCTCTTTCTCCACATCCTCGCCAAAATTTGCATTTACTTATATACCTGATAATTGGCATTTTAATTGTAATGAGATGGTAGCTCAGTGTAGTTTTAATTTTCATTTCTCTAATTGCTAGAGGTGCTGCCTTTTCAGTGTTTTTGACTTTTGCTTCTTGGTAGCAGAATCTATGGCATTTTGGGAACCAGTTTGCTTTATTTATGAAGTGTGGACAAGATTTCACTTGAAGGATTGACTCTGAAGCTTAAGACACATGACTATGAGTCCATGGATGACTTTTACACTGATGTTATGACTATGATTATGGAAAAAAAAATGAATATAGGGTGAGAAGAATAAAAAGAGTAGGGAGCAAGAAAGAAATGAAACATATTAGGGACAAAAAATACAGCCTCCTCAATTTAGTGTAAGTGAATCCAAACCAGGCCTGGTCCTCAGATGTTTAGGAGATGGATGGACCATTTCTCCAAAGACCAGTTCCTTAGCTAAGCCAAGCTGTGACTGGTAGCAATGTGCCCAAGATGCTCCCAGCTATGGTGTGCCATGTATCTCTGGAAGTCACAACTTGATTTAAGTATCCTCTTGAATTTTCAAGGTTAAATTAATGCAGCCACCCCTTTTGGGCACATTGGTCCCAGAGCTGAGATTAATGCTGGCACAGACTCTTGGTAATGGCAGACAGGACCTACACTCCCCTTGTATTTTCTGACCAGTAGAGGTAGCAGCCCCAACAAAGAAGCTCTAGTTTCATCCCAGTGTTAACAAGTGGCATGCCAAATATGGCTTTACACAGTGCTGATGAAGGAACTCCCTGTGAGATCCTGCTAAAAAAGGTGGGCAGCAAGAAGAGAGACAGAAAAACAGACACAGAGAACTCTGGTCATGGTACTTGACAGGCACTAGTGACCTTGAGTTCTCTTACAATACTGGAGAAGGAGCAAGACCTATGAATAGCCATCCTGAATTGTAAACCCCCTGAGGTTAGGGCCAGGGCTCAACCCTCAAGCAACACTGACACATTCATTCTCATAGGAATGTCCATTCCAAGCCTTAAATTTTTTAAAAAAAATTTCCTCAAGACCACATGCACTCTGCAAAATACAGTGTTATTCTTCTTGGTGTGGCACCTCCTATGAAGCAGGACAGGTTTGGTACCTGGATGAGCTTTCTAGCATAAATTCTTAGGGACATCTCTATAGGGCATGCAGGCCAGAGTTGGGTAACGCTGGCCACTCTGAGGCACTTAGTGGAAACAGGGATTATACTTCAGTCATGTATTTCCATATTTGTATGCAGTAGCCCAGAAGTTCACTAGGACCACTATAGTTGTATATGGGTTGAAACATTTTGCTCAAGAAATGCAGCATCAAATAGCACAGTAGTAATCTCATCACACATGCAATTAACATTTTTTTTTACATATAAACATTATCTGAATTAAACCATCCATACTTTTAAAACCATCATTCTTAGGTATGCATAAGAGCTTGTAGAATAGTTGCATCATAGATACCAAGCCATATTGATATCTTGGGTGATTGGTTTTTAGTCATTCTAAAAATAATCATAATAAATATCTTACACCAAATAATAAATCAAGAAGTGAGTGTAAAGGAAGTATTCTTCATTGAGGAATGATTTCTATTCTCTCCCATCCCTTTTCAACAAGACCACACTTTCTTGGCAGTCTAGGCTTTTGGGAGAATATCTGTTCTTAAATTGTTTGGACCTCAACTTTTTAGACTCTGTGTCTCTCACCCATACTCAGCTATCTTTCTGGTGTAGTTGTACAGATTTTGAGAAGGTGGGAAGCATTGACCTCCTAAGGATGACACTTTCCAGCACTGAGAGTGGAGCCAGACTGAAACCCAGTTGTGAAACAGGGCTGAGCAGAAGGGAGCTGAGTGGCCAACTGTGAGAAAAAAGGCTTCAAGCCACAACTACTTAATATTGCTTTCTGAGACAGAGAAAATGTACTTTATGTGCAGCCTTCTGGTTTATGCAATCACATAAAGCCTTCTACATCCAAAGGATGAAATGTCTTGGAGTCTTCAGGATGAGGCAAGGTGTGGTGGGGCTCTCTAGATCCTTTTGTTTTTCCAAGTTTTTTTTTTAAATTTCTATTTCTATAGGATCATGAGCTTCTAGGAAGTCACTTGGTTCATCTCCTAGGTGAGAGAAAGTCATTATGACTACATGGCTGTTCCATAGAGAATAGATAATTTTAGAATGAGAAGTTTGCACACTCTGTCCTTAGAGAAAGGAGATCAATGTCATTTGTTATAGAAATAATCTCAGTTGAATAAAAGAAAACCTTGGGCAAGGAATCAGGGGATATTGATCAAGTACAGCTCTGTCCCAGTTGTTTGTGCAAGATAGTTAGAGCAAGTCCCTGAAAACTGACTTTTTTCTCTTCACAATGATTGGTATTTGTTCTTACTCTCAAAGGCCCTTCTTTATTCTGGGGTTGGTGGCCTCTGTGTCTTCCCCTGAAAATTGGTCTAAGACAGACATTTCTGCAGCACGTAGGCAGAAGAAAAGTGGGAAAAGATGTGCATGGCCTAGCACTGCCTGGCTTCCTGGATACACCTTGCAAACCTGGTGACTTCTTCCCAGGGCACATAAAGAAATAATCACACTAAAGATAAAATGGGAGTTATAACAGTATACAATGTTCAGGAAAAGATTGCTGGAAGAAATCAAGTCCCATGAATAAATCTATACACCTATAAATGTATGTGTTCAGAAACTAGGGGGTGCAGTGGCCAGGATCTAGTGCCTAAGGAAAGGTGTGGAGACTTGGCCATATTTGGGGTAGGATAAGCTGACATCCTGGTTTAGAGGACCTGGTATTTTTTTAGCCTTGCTCTTAGAGTACAGAGGAAATTACAGGAATGACAAACTGCATGTGGAGGAGGAGCATAGTGGTCATTTCTGTTCTGGTGTGACCTGGTAGCTCTAATTATTCAAATTGATTCTGAAGACCCTACCTCAGTTGTGGGATGATATTAAATGGCAAACAGATGACTAGCCTTTCATTTAATACTTTTATAGAATTTTAAATCTAATATTTATTTGAGGCAAGCATTACTCATTTTGATTTTAAACTGCCACAAACAATTAAGATTTTGAGGACATTTCTGTAAGTATACCAGGCAAGTTGAATTAAGAAAAATAAGTGAACAAAAAATCAATATGAATGCCAAAATTGGAAAGGTGATATGGAAATATATATGTTTATCAAACACTAGAAGTCATTAGTAGGCAGGAAACCTCCCAAACTCAGGAAGTAACTTACCAGTACAGGGTCTATGTGAAGTTCTATCAGGGGATCTTTATATTTCCTGCCTCCCCTCTTCATCCTGTATGTCAATGATAATCTTCTTCTACTTGATGGAGACTAGCCTTGAGCTGGGAGGTCAAGACTGATTGAAAACAGTCTGGATTTGCTTCATATTCAGGTCTATCACTTTCAAGGCCAGTGGCCTTCCACAGGAAGTTTAAACTCTCTGTGAGCTCTAGTCTCCTCATCTATAAAGTGGAGATGTCCTGAGGCATGAGTGCTTGGACAGTGTCATGAACTAACATAGATGCTCAGATCCACAGTATAGAGAATGGCTTCCCTGGAGACCAGAAGGGAGTCTTATGTGTTATTTGTCTCCAATGTCTGTTTTTTCTTCTTCCAGAAGTTGTTTGTGTTCTTTCCTGGGAATCCCCTTCTGCTTTCCACTCTATGTGGGGTGAGTCAGAAAGGTTACCCAGAACAGGAAGTCATAGCATGAACCCTTTTGAACAAGAGGCTCTTAACCTGCAAAGTTGGTTTGAGCTGGTCTGGACATACTCTTTCAGAGGGCCACAAATAACTAGAAAGTGAGCATGGAGAGCTTATCGCCAACTATGGCTACAGGGGATGCCAGAAAATAAAATGGGAAGTGAGAGATGAAAAGACACTGATTCCTGAAGTCACTTGTGTCTCAGACAGAACTACCCACAGATATTTTATGTTTAAAATAAAACAAATTTTGGGCCAGGTGCAGTAGCACATGCTTGTAATCTGAGTGGCTCCGGAGGTTGAGGAAGGAGCATCCTGAGTTAAAGGCCAGCCTCAGCAATAACATGGTATTAAGCAACTCTGTCTCTAAATAAAATACAAAATAGAGCTGGAGATGTTTCTCAGTGAATAAACTGACTCTGAAAGTGTTGGGTTTTTTTGTTTATTTTATTGACATATATATATATATATATATATATATATATATATATATATATATATATGGGCATACACTTATAAACAATAATTTGTTTCTAGTTTCAGGCAAATTTATTTTTTTAACTAGTTCTGCAATGAATATTAAAAACCATATCAACTGAGATACATTTCTTGAGTGAGTAGAACAGGTAGAACCAGGTTATAGATTCCAGTTTCTTGAGTGTACCTTGAGCAGGGATAACTTCTGATTGGCTACATGTACTAGTGGTTTGAATAGCCCGAACAGAATTTGTGGGTGGGTATCAGATTATTGCTTATTTCTAAACTAAGTGTGGTTTATTAAACCAAGAATTTACCAGAGCCCCTTATGCTGGAGATACAGGTTGGAACTGATCCTCTGATGAAATTATTCTGGTTGTTCTGTGCACAAGCTTACCATTTGTTTTGGTGAGTTTCTAGTATAAAACACCTCACATGCAAATCTTTATTTGAAAGTGATGAAAATGTGCATGTATCTTGTGAAAACATTTCATACCTGGACTCACATACTGTGGATGATGACCATCCTAACCTCCTTGGTTATTTGAATGTGAAGTGGGAACCAAAGTTTTTTGTTGCACAGGAACTGGGCTCAACCTTATCTCCTGGTGGTCCTAACCACTAGAGTGTGAGGAAAAAGACAGTCACACCATTTAGCTTTATCTTAGCTGATCTTAGTTCTATCTTTTGGATTTGCCTGAAAGAGCTAGAGACTACAACTTTGTAAATCTTGAAAATGTAGCTGAAGCAAGCTTAATGTATATCATGATAACTTTGTAAATGTTTAATGATACAAGGTTGGTGACTTCAAATAAACTGAAAGAGTAAGAAGGCCCCCTTTCAAAGTCTAAATCTTTTAACTAAGTCAGAAAGATTTAAGACATTTCACTCAAAATAACTGGCATGAGTTTATTGAATAGATAAACAAGGAAAGGGGACACTCTCATAGTAGATAATGGGTCCTCTGAGAGGGGAGAGAGACAGTGTGCCTTTCATGCAATACACTTTTGTTGGTAACCCAAAGAAGTTTCCAAAGAGTCTCACATAGGCCTACTACTTGACTTTGAATTGACAGCTGGATGACATCAAACTGTCAAGTCCCCACTGCTATGATAACTTTAGGTCACCTTGGCCAATGCAACTGATTCTGATTGGATTCTTAACCATAAATTCTTGCAGATTTTAGAGCTAGAAAAAATATTTTTATCTCTTTGGGTTTCAGAATCTGCTATGTGGAGTCACAAAAGTTCCTTTCTTAAGGGTATAATGGCTTCCTCTTATGGACATTTATTTTATACCTGATTTTCTCCTGCAGATAACAGACAGTTAACTGAGAAATGTGATATACCCTGTCCACTTAAAGCAGCCAGGGTTACAGGTTAATTTCTTCATAAAGAGGAAAGCATGTGGGAGTCAGCCCAGTGACCCCCACTTTATATAATTATTCCCTGAACCTCATGCTCTCACCACTCACATCTGTCTCCTATCATTTAGCAAGAAGTAGTTTAGCCTAAATCATACTGTTGTTGATCCTATGTCCCAAAGACTGCGCCCCAGAAAAACATCATTTTACCAGAGAACTGGATAAAAATGTGGATTTTCAGGTTGCAGATCAGCTTTATTATATGAGGCTCAGAGTGGCTCACAAATCTTAATTTTTATGATTCATTCAGTTCCATGGTTGGGGCTTACAATCTGTTTCCTGATTTGGTCTCTCCTCCAAGAACAATTTTTTTTCACCACTTTACAAAAAAAAAAGTTATTATGACCTCACTAATGTACACCTTAATGACCTGCATCCAAAATTGTCTAGTTTCAGCCCTGGTGGACAGACCCTGAGAACCAAGGGGCTGGATGCATGGATATCTACTGCTGAGGTGTTCAGGGAATCATGCTGCAATGACCTCATTAAGATCTTCAACCACAACATCCACAGCTAAAAGTCAATCCCTGTAAACATTTTAACCTTTACTTCTGTTCCATAGATTAAAGTGATACCTAATCTCTTGTTTAAAAACTCTAAAGGGGGCTGGATTTGTGACTCAGTGGAAGAGTGTTCTCATAGCATGCATGAGGCACTGGGTTTGATCCTCAGCACCACATAAAAATAAAATTTAAAAAATTACATCCACCTCAAACTAACAACAAAATATTTAAAAAATTAAAATATCTAAAGGCCATGCTACTGCATTGTAACCTTGATTGGATGGACCATGGTTTTCTTAATAAAGATTCTGGATAATGATGTGCAGATCCCCACAGTTACCCGATAAGACCACTAGATGGCGAGCGTGATTTTTGTTTTGCCAGTGGAGGTGCTCTGCAGGTGAGTGGGGGCTTCTCTTGGTTGCTCCCATCAGAGTCCCTGAAGTGACCCTATGCTGAGGCAGGTTTTACTGCAGATTCCAGAAAGTGATAGGAAGCCAGGGTCTTTGACTATAGTACTACTATAGTACTGTAGCAGGAAATTTATTTAAAATGGTGCAGATCCTTCTCCTCATACATGACAGGCTGACTATTTGCCCACAGCCTGAAGTCCTGGTAGTGGCAGAGATATGGTAATAAGCCCTAATAATACCAATCTCGAAAAGAAAAGTAGAGACAATATTTTCTTCTTCTGAAAAGTATACTCTGGTTTTATGAACACCCAGAACATATGGCCTGCTTTTTTTTTTTTTTTTGAAGCTTTAAAGTGTTTATAAGGAAGGTAACTGAGAAGGTTAGAAGATATCTCAATTTGAATCCAAGCCTAGCTCTACTGCAGACTATTGTGAAACTTTATCTACTAATGTACCTCTTCTGCAACCCACGTTTACAACAATGCTGGAAGAGACTGTATGCAACAGGGACAGTACCTGCACAATTCCTACATTCCAGGTGCAGAGCCCTTCCTTTCCTCCCACCTCTGGAAGCCTTTTGTGTTTCCCAGCACTAAGAAGGGAAAGGCCTAAAAGAAAGGAGGGGCTTCAGTGCCTCCCCATGAAAAAGTCCAAGTGGTACAGGTTACAGATGCAGTTGCTCTGGACCTTTTGAGGAGTTTTATAGATTTTCCATTGTCATAATAATGCTTAGGGTTTGTTTTAATCATATGTAGGAGATGCACATGAACACATGCACTGTCACAGAGAGCTACAGTTTTCTATAAGCAGTAGAGAAGAGCCATTTGGGAAGCTCCAGGGTTGGTCAGGAGATGAGGCTGTGGGAGGTGATGGAGAACAAGTAAAAGAGACTTTCTTCTATTCATGCAGGACAAAAAGATGATACAGCATAAGTGGATTTAGGGTTATTTTGTCATTATACTTTCAGTGAGCTTTAGGGGGCATGAGCCATCTCTGTTACTCTGGTAACTGGACATGCCATGATTAGATCAGACAAAAACTGACTTTGGATGCTGGGAGCATAATAGGAAGGATATTGGTAGTATGAAAATTATATTAGTTAATTTTCACATGAACCACTTGGGAAAATGGCTGACTATCTCTAAAAATTAGCTCTTTAAAGAAGGTCATGACTGGGTGAAATGGTCCATGCCTGGGTGAGGTTGTCCATGCCTATAAATCAAGTGATTCAGGGGACCGATGCTGTTGGATTGTAAGTTCAAGGTCAGCCTGAAGAATTTAGTGAGATCCTGGCTCATGGTAAAATTTAAAAATGGACCCTATGCAGCCTTGTGAGTGACTGAAGAGCAGCAGGACTCTTTGTTTTAATAGAGTGTCTTCCAGTGAGCCATAAATCTTGGTCAGCAGAGCAGAGAATTTTGATGCCTGTCAACAGTCTCTTTACTGTCCTTTGATCCTCAATTTGTCACCAGGTGATACCTGCCTGGGGCAAACTCAAGATGTACAGGACAAGCACAGATTACTCAGATACAGAGAAGATGGCAGTGGTAAGGCTTTAAATCTCACTATAGCTTTTTTTTCTCTCGGACGGCATCTTGGAAGGGGAAAGTGAAACACAGCACAGAAAATTCTGAAATGTGTAGGATCAGAATTCAAAGGTTTTTCTTGTAGATGGTAAGATAATGTCTCAGGTAACCAGCTCCAGCATGAAGTTGCAGAATCTGTTGGCCTGAAAAATAATTTGTGTGTGTGTGTGTGTGTGTGTGTGTGTGTTGGTGTGTGTGTGTGAGCATGCGCATGCATAAGAATGCAGGTGAAGTCCTCAATGACTTACTATTAATTCTTGGAAAAGACCTTGTGGAATGACTGCTTACTCAATGGGGTTTCTGCTAAGAAAAAAATCTTGCCTGTTGTTCAAGTAGGGGCATCTGGCTTAATACTGACAACTGATCCAAGACTGTTAAGGTTTGCGAAGAATGGTAAAACCCTTTGACAGCGAGTTAGTAGCATCATAATCGGGCCCAAATTATTAATTCTCCTGTCTGCAGGCTTTAGGTTTCTTCTGATAATATGCTATGTCTGTCCTTCTGCTCTTTCTCTTGTTTCTTTCCTCTCTTTCTCACTACTGGGAGACAATCATTGTGCTTAAAACACTGGGAGAAAAAAATAAATTAGAAAAATACTAGTTTTTTTTTTTCAACATGTATGATCTACCCTGAGCCTCGACATGGTAAAACTTAGATACCAAAAACTTGTTTTTGGTAAGAGGCTTGCCAATCATGATGATGTTTAGTAATCCTATTCCCTACTTGAAAATAAAAATGCCTCTAGAATGCCCAATGTCCACTGGGTGTAACCACTGCCAGTATGAGTTCTCTGGTGTTGAATAAGGCATAATCTTTTCTTAAAAGCTTTGCCACCTTCTTTACATTTGTATGGTTTGCCTCCAGTATGAATTCTCTGGTGTTGAGTAAGGCATGATATTTGAGTCTGAATTAATGAAACTTTCAGGGGTTAAATGCACACCTGTTGTGAGAGAGTAATTGAACAGAGGCTACCAAATGAATCCCTCCATCAACAGAGGCACCATCTTAATATTGTGGGATTATTATGGAGATATTTCTGTGACAGTAATAGTAAGTGGAGGTATCTGTGCTTTATAGCACTATGGTGATCACTAAGTAACTATAGCTAGTATATTTTTAAAAAAAAGTTTTTAAATAATGCAATTGTTCAAACTTATGTACAACAAAAACTGAGTCTAAAGACTACTAAAACTGAGCCTCTTTGTGTTTTTTTTTTTTTAAACTAGGGATAAAACCAAAGTGCTCTCTATCACTAAGTCACATCCCCAAATCTTTTTATTTAGAGTTAGGATCATTCTAAGTTGCTTAGATTCATGTGAAATTGCTGAGGCTGGTTTTGAAACTGTGATTCTCCTTTCTTGAACTCACCTGCTGCTTGGGTGAAAAGTGTGTACCACTGTGCCCAGCTTAAGTTTAAGTCTTCCAGAATCCTGAAAGAACCTGAAGTACTGCAGTGGAAGAGATTTCTTCATACATTAAATGTTAAAAACATCATTCACTTGGTACAAAAGAGCTGAGGATGGGTCCAGGGAAAGATGTAACTTTCTGAGCTTTCACAGTGTGGTTTAAGACAGACCTGCCTTTTTCTGGGTGACACAACTGTATCGTTGTGTTACTGGAAGGATGGACTCATCAGTTCAAATGCTTTTCATTGACACCATTTTTTAACCATTCTTATTTGTTTTCAACTGTAACAAAATTGTTTTAAAAAATGTGAAGGGCTGTGGTTTTCTATTAAGAGAAAAAAGGGCAACTATGTTTCATCAGGTACTGACCCAGTGTTCTCTAAAACAGATGTCATATATATGCAAGTAGAGCCACACTTTGGTACAAAGACACACAGTGCTTCCTCTGGTCTGTCTAGTAAATGCTATAGTATGTTTAGGGGTGGGAAAATGTAGTATGCTTCTTTCTCATTTGTGAAGAGCCTCTGGAGGCTCAGGGGCTCAAAGTCATGAATGGAGGCTCAGACCCTGAGGGGTCATGGACAGGTCTCTTGATGTGTATTTAGTGTGAGCATTCATGCCCACTACATGTGTGGATTTAACAACAAAATGTGTTGCATTTTGCTATTCAATATCTTTGTTTCTCAGCCACCTAGTTTCAAATTTTTGAACTCTGCATTTGATGTAGAAAGCTAGGATGTATCATGGAGGACATTTGAAAAGCCAGAATCTGATGCCTGAAGTGTTACAAAACCATCTTTTAAATGCTTTTTATGGACATGAAATCATGAGTAAAATTTTTTAATTAACTACAAAGCAAAAGACATTGATTTCTGGGTTCAGGAATGCATGTCTTGCATCCAAGTAGTGCAGGAGGCTGAGACAGGAGAACCACAAGTTCAAATCCAGTCTTGGTAGTAAAAATGATACCCTAAGCAACTCAGTGAAATTGTGTCTCTAAATAAATACAAAATAGGGCTGGGATATGGCTTAGTGGATGAGTGCACCTGAATTTGCTATACACCCAAAGTAAAATAAATAAATAAATAAGACATTGACACAGGACCATTCTGCCCAGCTGAGATTATGGGAAAAATATTGATGTGATCATAGACTTAAGGCATAAGGTAATTTTATTAATGTGTTTGTTTGGTACAAATAGGCTTTTAAGTCCAGAGACAGCTTTTGAAAAAAAAAAAAAAAGATGATTTGAATTCAATCAATACAGAGAAATTGATGAAAGGACAATTGAACATGGAGAGGTCCACAGAAGAAAAGAGGGCCAAGGATCCAATCATGCTTCCTGCCCACTCCCGTGGGCTCCTGAGTAATGGCCAGTTGGGAAAGGGTTGGGATTTTATGGATTCAGTGTTGGGGAGCTATCTCTGGGTAATTGTAATTTTTCTTTCCAGTATGAAGTTTCTGGTTACCAATGAGGTGTGATCTTACAAGAAATGATTCTTACAGTCTATGGGTTTGTGAGAATTGTCACACATATGAATGATCTGTTTCTTTTTAACCCTTGAAGGATACTTAAAATTTGCCACATTCTTAAAATTTACATGGCTCTTATCCAATATGAGTATTTGGTGAACAACAATACTTTTTCTAATAGAATAGCTTTGCCACATTCTTTGCATTTGTATAGTTTCTCCCTAGTATGAATTCTCTGGTGTTCAGAAATGTGTGATCTTTGATAAAGAGCTTTGCCATAGCCTTTAAATTTGTATGGCTTTTTTCTAGTATTAATTTTCTGGTGTCAAATAAGTTATCATATTTGATTAAAAGCTTTCCCATATTCTCCAAATTTATATGGCTTTTCTCCCATATGAAGTCTCTGGTGTTGACTAAGGAGTGACCTTCAATTAGAAGCTTTGCTACATTACAAATATTTGTGTGGTTTCTCTCCAGTATCAATTTTCTGGTGTTGAGTAAGGCATGATTTTTGATTCAATGCTTTGCCACATTCTTTACGTTTGTATGGCATTTCTCCAGTATGAAGTCTCTGGTGTCGAGTAAGGTGTGATTTTTTATTAAAAGCTTTGCCACATTCTTTACATTTGTATGGCTTTTCTCCTGTGTGAATTCTCTTGTGTTGATTAAGGTTTGATTTTTTATTAAAAGCTTTGCCACATTCTTTACATTTGTATGGCTTTTCTCCTGTATGAATTCTGTGGTGTTGAGTAAGGCATGATTTTTGATTAAATGCTTTGCCACATTCTTTACATTTGTATGGCATTTCTCCAGTATGAAGTCTCTGGTGTCGAGTAAGGTGTGATTTTTTATTAAAAGCTTTGCCACATTCTTTACATTTGTATGGCTTTTTTCCAGTATGTATTCTCTCGTGTTGAGTAAGGCATGATTTTTTATTAAAAGCTTTGCCACATTCTTTACATTTGTATGGCTTTTCTCCTGTATGAATTCTCTGGTGTTCAGTAAGGCATGATTTTTTATTAAAAGCTTTGCCACATTCTTTACATTTGTATGACTTTTCTCCTGTATGAATTCTCTGGTGTTGAGTAAGGTTTGATTTTTTATTAAAGGCTTTGTCACATTCTTTACATTTGTATGGCTTTTCTCCAGTATGAAGTCTCTGATGTTCAATCAGGTGTGATTTTCGATTAAAAGCTTTTTCACATTCTTTACATATGTATGGCTTTTCTCCAGTATGAATTTTCTGGTGTCGAATAAGGCAAGATTTTTGATTAAAAGCTTTTTTACATTCTTTAAGTTTGTATGGCTTTTCTTCAGTATAAATTTTCTGGTGCTCAAGAAGGTGTGATTTTTTATTAAAAGCTTTGACACTTTCTTTACATTTCCAGATTTTCTCTCCAGTATGATTACTGTAGTGTTTAATGAGGTTTGAGCAACATTTAAAGACATTTTCACATTTCTTTAATTTGTAAGGTTTATCTCCATTGTGAAGCCTATTGTTTTTAGTGACAAATAGTTTTTGAGTAAAATATTTTTCACATTCCTTTCTTATGGAGGATTCATCACTTCTCTGATTAACAATTGAGGAATTTTTAAATGCTTTTACATATTTTTTTAATTTGTAGAGCTTCCCACCAATATTAATTCTCTGGAGATCAGGAATTCTTGTAGTTTTATTAAAAATGATTTCACATACCTTATAGTTGTAATTTGTCTCTTGATTATATAAGCTTGGATAAATAAATTTTGAGTATGGATTAAGATCTTTTTCACTTTTCTCATTGTAAAGCTCTTTTAAATGATCACATCGGTGATTTCTAGGATTTAAAAAAAAGGAGAAAATTTTAATGTCTTTCACAGAATTTACATTGTTTTTCACCAAATCAATTATACTGTTAATTACCTAGGGTAAAGACTGTCTACAGGTCTTAAAAGACTTATTATAAATATAGATCTCTCTGAGTATCTACGTCTACTTTTAAATTAAGCAATATTAGATAAGTACAAATACTCCCACATTCATTATAATTCCATGCATTACCACAAGGAGAAACTGTTCATTTCATCATTTTTGTAAAGTAACAATCAGACAGACTACTAAAACTCAGAAATTTCTTCACCTTCTCCTTCTCCTTCTTCTTCTTCAATCTTGTCTAAAGAAATATTTGTGGATATTTACTCAATGGTTAATTTTAAATTATTCCAGTGACTAACTAAAGCATGAAATATACTCCATAGCAAACTTTTCATTTTTTAGAGGAAGGGTTTAATTGCAGATGCTGTTCAAATATATTTAAAAGTACACAAAGATCCTCAAATGTTACTGCCATATGTGTTGTTGTCTCTCTCCAGCTTAGCCAATGCCCCACATCCCTACAGTTCAACCTTGCCTCCAAAACACTATTGTCTAGTTTTAATTTGTGGGGAATCCTACAGACACTGGGACATAATCATTGCCCTGATGAGCTAAAGCATTTTTCATTAAACATAAACATCATCTGAGCTGGGCTGCTCAACTTTCCAGTAAAAATATCTATCACTGAGGGTGTTTTAAAAATTCTTTCTATGTAACTAGCTCACTGAAATATGTTAGAGAATACTTTTGAGTTGTTGAAAACATATTCCTTGAGATGCACAGGTAAGTAGTCCTAGGGCCTCAGAAAAATCTAATAGAAACAGAATTTAGTTCAGTAGAGACATGCATAGGACCAGGAAGTCTCTGTTTCTCACACTCGGAAAGTTTTTCCCATTCCACCCAAAACCACAAAATGCATAGAGCTTTTGGGATATTCACTTGGAGTCTGGCCAAAATCCCTTTTGATATGAAAGATGAAGCAGTGCATGTCAGATGGAGCTGCTGAAAGATATCTATAAACTGTGCATGAAATTTAAAAATAAAGCATGGAAGCCTTTAGGGAAAAAAGTCTTGTATCTGGAAACTCGCAGTTGAAATCCAGCTAGTTTGAGACTATCCAGTACATGTTATATACTACCTAGTTTTGTCTAAATTCAGCATGGCACTGGAAATAGTATCATCCATTGGAGCCACATAGCCACATAGCATCACAGAGATGGGTGAGACAGGACAGAATGCGAATCAACCTGTATCAAGAAATATTCTTCCTGTTGAAATCTTATTTCTTCTTTGATGCACAATCCCTTAAATAAAGAACTGGAAAAAATATCTAGTCATTGTTTTTCAGAACTTATGTGTTCTACAGAATCTATAAGATGTTTTACCTCTTTTAACATAAGTTCTTACCTGGTCTTATATTCCTTTACTAATTATTTCAGATATTTATTTATTTTTTCAGATGGCTCATCACCTTCCAGAAAAGAAATTACTCAGGTGGGATGCTCAATGACCCAAGACATGGAGTAATTATGCTAACTTAAGAGCCATAAATACATTGGTAACTTCACAAAGACTGCTTCAAGTTGAATTGAAATTATATATAAATATTTACAAGCACCTTTGACTCAAACTATCAAGTTTCAGGGAGAAGGTTCTACAAAAGTGGGCTTCTGCAATGGTAGACAGAATCATAAAATGACAAAGACATTATAGATTTTTTTTTCTTACAAATGAGAAGTTTCATGGTAAGCCATTCCTCATTCAAAGGTGGTGTTAAATCACCACTGTGGCTGCTTTACTTTTCTCAAAGGGTTATACAATTATTAGCTTAAGCCCTTCATTGTTCTTCATTTGCCCCACACCATCCCTACTACTTCTATCCCAGACATGTTTTCTAACTCTTAACATGATCCCAGAAAAGTATCAGAAGCCTTTCCCAATTCTCACAAGACCCTCATGTCTGCTTTTGGGGTGTGATGCATTCCTGCAAGCCATTTGGGCTATTGGTTTTCCGGGAAACTGTGCTAAAAGTTCCTGAGACTTTCCTGTGTTTCGATTTTCATACATGACAGATGAGCTGTATGCTTATTTCATGTGTTTTAGAAAGATTTAACTGCTTTTCTTTTTCTTGCTTAATTATTATTGCATTTAAAAAGCAATATCTACCAAACTTTCAGTGTAAAACTATTTAATTACTAAATTGTTCTTTTCAACACAAATGTCTTAGTAAGGTTTGTTGCAGCATTTCCTTAATCTGTATGTTTTTCTTTTCTTTACGTAGAAATACTATGCATGTGTTTAAAATATAAAACAATTTGCCTATACTGTGTAGAAAATCTCCTTCTTATTACCTTATTAAAAATACAGATTAGAATGCTGCAACTTTAAATTAATGATCTGTAAACTTTTCTCTAACCTGCACTTATGTAGAGATTAATAAAGTTTTAAAAACATAACTGATTATAAGCATTTTATAACTTTTTGAGATTTTTTCATTAAAATGCCTATTCCTATTCTAATCCTATTTAAAAGCTGAGCAAACTGGTTGAGTAATTATTTTTCTAAAGATACAGCTTCATAATGCCCTGTAAACATTGTGTAAATGTAATTTGATACATGTTTTTGCAATTTAAAATTTTGTGTATTGCAAGTGGTTTTACACAAAATACTGCGTAGTAAAAATTTTACAATTACTATAAAGTAATTTAAAGTTTTAACCAAAGAATAACTGAATGGCACTAGTTGAGCAGGCAGTCTTTTCAGATGTTTGTAATAATATAAACTGATAAACTTGTAATTTTATGAATAAATTATTTTCATGTTTTTTTTCCATTCATTAAGATAAATTTTCTGAACTTCCCTCTCTTTAAATTTCAATTTCTTGTTTAAAACTAAGTATTAACTCTCCTGCTTTCCATACCTTTGCTTTTTCAAGTTTTGCAAAAAATATTTTATTTCTTGCTCTCCTGAAAATTCTTGGTTTTGATTAGAAGTCATACCTAAAAAAAATAATAGGAAGTTATTTCACTTACTATGGTGAATAACTCTGCAATTATATAAAACTTTATCAAAGTGGGGGGGGGAATAGCCAGATAACAGTATGATTCAAGGCCATTATTACTCAAAAAAATATATAGAATTTACTACCATATGATGACAAAAGCTTTGAGAACTTTGAAAATTATCTTAAGAAATTATAGCACCACAAATGAGGACAAAATGCAAACTGACTAATATTACTACAAAAATGTCATATCATAGCCCTTCACTTCAACATATTCAGACTCCATCTGTGACTCAAATATTTCAGGAAATGAATATCTCTTGTTTGTTTATTTATATTTTTAACGTTGGGGGGATTATTTCATAAGAGAACACAGAGGTATTCTATCACCAAACTAAATCCAAAGGCATTTTTATATTTCTATATATCTATTTCTATATTTCTATATCTATATACTTTTTTTAAAGACAGTTTATAAAAAAGATGCTGAAATTTATTTTAAACTGGCATTCCACTGTCCCAGCTTTCCAGTTATATGGAATTAAATTTATATATCATTGCACATCACCTTTTTTTGTTTACTTTGTAATTCCAAATATTTTCCAAAATGACTATAATGATCTAGTTGATCCAATTTTGAATAGAAAAATATCAATGAAAATAATAGATCACACAATAAAGAGTATAATCAACTCAAGCAAACAAACAATGTAATACTAGTAATTGAAAGTTCAAAAATTGATGTTGTTAATTATCTAAGTAATGCCAGAAAACAACCTGAAATATGTTTAATAAAACAAATAACAATGTAGAAAATTGAAAAAAATAGCAACAGAAAAGGTAAAAATTATATACTAAAAATATTCTTTTAAAAAGAATGTCTCAGGCTGGGGACACAGCTCACATGTTTGAATGCTTGCCTCACATGCAAAAGAATGGGCTTAGTCCCTAGCACCACACACACACACACACACACACACACACACACACGCACAGTCTCATAAATTAAAAATTTGAGGAAGAAAATATATCAAAGGCTAGAATCAATTAAAATACACAGGTACTGCTCAAAAATGTGGTACATGACTGTAATCCCAGTATCTGGGGAGAATGATGTGGGAGCATAATGAGTTCAAAGACAGACTCAGCAATGGTGAGGCACTAAGCACATCATGAGATCCTATGTACTTTTATATAATTCCAAAGTAATGATAAAATAAACATTGAAGGGAATAAAATAAAATAATCACCATAAAATCTATGAAATACAAATTAAGGCAGCTTTTTTCATAGTAGAAAAATTTATAAAATATCAACAAAATTTGAAATCTACAGAAGTAAGTCCTTTATCTTCAGTAATTTAAGTAGAAATGAACTAATTTGAAAAAACTAATCAGAAAATGTGATTAATAAGAATGTATTAAAATAAAATAAAAATATATTAATAATGTCAGATGCAAATCTACAGAAAGTTCTCTTATAATATAAGGTCACAAAAAGACTAAAAACAAAAAGATATAACAAATATTACGTTCAAAATTGCAAAGGTGATAGTAATTATACAAATGAGATAGAAAGTAGAATATCATATAAAGATAAATATGACTAAACACTGGAATACAATCATAGAAGAAACATTTATAACTCCAATCATATTTTTATATATAGAAAGAAATCACAGAAAAAAAAATCTAGAAAGGAATCACAGAAAAAAGTTTCAATAGCACAAAAACCAACACAGTAATAGTAGGATACATCAATCCCCAGTTAATGCAAATAAAAAAACATTATTGCATTAGTACCCAGAGAGTGAAAAAACTTTAGAAAACATTAAAATCTAACTAGGTTTACAGAGGCAATCTTCTTTGTAGTGTATGGAATATTGTTCCAAAGAGATCAGGTTAAAAATACAAAACAATTGTTAAAGATATTAAAATATTGAAGTTGCTTTGAAACATAAAATAATAAGTTGAAACGCAAAAGTGAAAGTGATATTCAAAATTTATGAATATTAGTTCATAAACCCAAATTCAGCAAGGAAGCAAGGCCCTAAGCAACTTACCTAATCACTGTCACAAAATAAAATATAAAAACTGCTGTCAGCTAGGCACTGTAATATACACCTGTAATTCAAGCAGCTTGGGAGTCTGAAACAGCAGGATTGAGTGTTCAAAGCAAGCCTCATCAACAGCAAGGTGCTAAGCAAATCTAGGAGACCATGATTCTATGTAAAATAAAAAATGAGGCTTGAGATGTAGCTCAGTGGACAAGTGCCTCTGAGGTCAATCTCCAGTACCCTTCCCCCAAAAGATCTTTGATGTAGCTTAGTTGTTAAGCACCTGTTCTAAGAAACAATGTCAGTAGCACCCCCCAAAAATCTAAGAAGTATATGTAACACCAAATAATAAGCATTATTTTTATATAAACAAATTAAGTTATTTGAACAATTCTTTGGAATATTCTTGGTGCATCAATAACTACACATAAAAAATAAAAATGCTTCCTGACATAAAATAATAAAAGCCACAATATTCAATTGAATGAGGTTAAATAAGAAAGCCATGAGTAATCAAATTGAAAGTATATCAATTAGCCTTCAACTTGATGGTCAAATCAAAATATATTTACAGAGCTATTCTCATTAAACAACATTCAAAAAAGACCAATGTTGCAAGCCAATCAAGTATCATTTCAAATGACTACATGAAGGCAATTTGGAATGAAAAAGTCAGAAATCTTTTTAAAGATAATAAATTATGTAATATCTACAATGATCAACATTCAGGAGAGTATGTTAAGTAAAAGAGTAATTCACACCCTCCACACACACACACACACAAAAAAAAACAGGTAATTCTTCTGAGAGATATCTATTATACCCAAATATAAAGACCAAAAGAAATGGCATTAAGGATAAAAAAGTAAGAAAAAGGAGAACTTGTTTGAAGAAAATATTTTCTGACGGATTTTAGCTTATCAATTAACATTTTTAAATGTGAATTCCTCTTTAATTTTGGACCTCTTATCTGTATTCTTTGCTTCATTGGTTTCTACCCAATTTGATATGTCTACTGTCATTTTTCTCTTCAGATCCCAAGGTTATTTTATTGGAGATCAAATGGTGACCAAAGATTACAGAGAGACATCAATATTTTGATGGAATATGTCACATTTTGTTATTTTCTTGGAAACTAAAGAAGTCTTTTTAATGTTACCCTCAGTAGGAAAAACCATTTTCATTTTCTACATTGTGAGCACTACTTAGAAAAGATAAGTTACACCTGAAAAGAAAAAAATCTTTAACATTTTCTTTTCTACATAAACAAATGCCCAATCTTTTTACTAAAAACAAGAAACAAACTTTTTAATGCAGAATAAAAGCTACCATAAGATACTCTATAAAGTTACTAAAATAAATATTGGTTTTGAATTAAAATTCTGAATGAAATTTAGGCTCACCAATAAAGAGTATGTTTTTACAGATCTCTAACATCACATCTCCATATAAAGTCTGCTGAGAAGGGTCCAGGAATTTCCATTCCCCTTCCGAAAATTCAATGACCACATCCCTTAATGTCAATGGTTCCTGAAATAAAAATGAAGAAATACATATCACATAAACAATATAATTAATGACATAGTATTTAATTTCATACAAATTTTAATGAGAGTTAAAAAGGGTGGCTTTCACAAATGGTAGTGATGTCAACCATTCAATAATGTACTTTTTTTGTGGTGCCCAGGATTCAGCCCAAGGCCTTTTGCATGAAAGGTAAGCACTGTAACAACTGAGCTATATCCCCAGCCCCAATAATTCATTTTAAGCAGTAAAATTGGTAGAAAATTTTGTTATAATGAAACCCAGGGAGCAGCACAGGTGAAGCAAAACACTGAAGCAAAAAAGTGGGAAAAAATCCAACATAATTCCAAAGGATAAATAATAGTTGCAATTAGTTATTGAATATTCAAAAGAAGCACAACCAAACAAATCAATGATACTTGAGATATACATAGCAAAATTGTAAATAATAACTATACTCATATGACGGTGGTCACCTTAGTGAGTAGAAGACATAAGAGATCACTAAAAACACACTAAAATTTTCAACAGTCCACATAATTATTTGAATGTTTATCTCTAAAGTTGTCTATTTTCTCATTGTTTAAATATACCACAAATCTATACTGTATTTAAAAAATTACTTTCACAACATCACAACTCACTTCTGAAACAAAAGAATAAAGTTTTTAACTATCAAACTATTACAAAACACTTAGGTACTTGGGTCACCTTGAATCACATGGCACAAAGTTATAACAAAAAAAATAAAAAAGCAAATTTAGCGAATAGACTCTTAATCTCTCAGTTCATAAGGAAACTGACATATCAGGTTTAACATTTTCAGATTTGTAAAACCACTCTCACTGTGAAACTGTATCCTCACTTGGCTCATTTCAAAGTAGAAAGTGAGAGAATACTAAGCAGTTAAGGGAAAAAATTCTGAAAGGTTCTTGCACCCTAAATGCCTCTCTGACAGCTTGGAAATACTCCTTTTACCAGGGTCTCAATTATCACTAGTGAACAAACACATACATGAAGTTACTTTAACAGTCTGATCTGTGATGTCTTTCTTCTGAAACAGCATTATTATTATTATTATTTTTAATTTAGGGGCACTCTACCCCTGAAATGCATTTCAAGAAGTTTTGATTTTTTTTTATACTGATAAATGGGCTTACAATGTTGCTTAGGGTCTCTGAATTACTGAGTCTTGAATTATATTTACTTTCTTCCTACCTTATTTTTCCACATCACTATGATTACAGGTTTGTGCCACCTTTCCTGACTCTGCAACCACTTTTGATACCAAATGTGCAAACTTGCACAACAACCAATATTTCAACAACTATTAGTCCAATAATTCAGTTCTAACACCATCTAGTACAGATTCCACAAGTTTGGTTTCTCTACTATCAAATTTTACTAACTGATGTGCCAGTTTCAAGCCCCAGAATAAAACAATATGAATATTTATAATTCATTTCCTATAAATTAGGGGTCTCTACATCTACTCACTAAATTACTTATTCTGATAAAAAAGAACACACTTATGTATACCAGCTTGTTATAAATTATATAAATCTGGAAGTTGACAATTGAAACATTGCATAGAATATAAAAAAGTCAGAGGAAAATGGGACACTATATAGGCCATTTTAGGAAATAAGTGGTTGAAGATATTACCTCCAATTTTTATGTTCTGCCATAGAAGAGCCCCTTTCCCAATATGATTTAGAAGATCCTCACTATTTTAAATATGCTGATTCAGATACTCATTATGAATATTCCCATTGTTTTACATAAAATAATATTTAAGTGAACACTTTACATTCAGGGATAAGAACAAAATATTTGTTAAAAAAAAAAGAACAGGTTGGTATTCTCTAGATAATTTCCTTCATATGAAACCCTTAGAATACTGAGCCATCTCATGGCAGCCCAAACCAACATACACACAATTTTCTTAAAACTCTTAAGTATTCATTGGCTTCAGGGTAAAGGATACTTTATTTGGAATTTCGATTTTTTTTTTTTTTTTGGTTCAGGGGGATTCTACAACTAAGATATATTCTAGGCCTTTTATTTATTTATTTATTTTTGAGACAGTCTCTCACTAAGTTGCTACACTAAGCTTCAGTTTTGAACTTTCTTCCTCAACCTCCAGGTTGTTGTGATTACTGGCATGTCACAATATGCCCAGAAAGATAGGAATGCTCTAACCTCCTTTGGTCCATTTTCATTTCACCTTATTTATTTGCTATTTCTTCTAAAAAGAAACCCTTGACAAACTAAGATTTTGGATGCATCCATATCTTATATTTGATGAATTTGAAGTATTGCAAAGTAGATTTAGTAAAACAAAATCTGCTTATTACCTATCTCTGATTTTTTTCCAATCTGACATTCTAGAAATAGCTCCACAGCAATGAAAATTATAGCCACAGATACAACTAAGATCTTATTTAACCTTCAATGATGTTCTTTTTCAGGCTCAAAAAAATTACTTTAGTTTGAATACAATTTTATTTGAAATTTGCCTCTATCTTTTCTCTTCAACAACTTTTCTTAACTTTTCAAATATTAGTGATACATTGCATTTTATACATAATAAAAATATTAGACTAAGTGAGATATGCTCAATTCACCAAACTATTTATTTAAATATTTAGTTTCCCCCCCAAACTTGAGGCATTACATTATGTCTTCCAATTAGCATATACTGAGTTTTTCCTTGAAGACTTGTGCACAAACACACTAGAATTTTTTTTTTCTAAATCCTTGCTACAGCTTATTCTCCTTTCAAATTATGGCCCCTTAAAATCAATCTTCCCTACATGAGTAAGAACAAGGAGGACAACAAATCATATTTGCCCTTTTTTCAGTTACAGAATCAATAGATCTGAGCAGTAATGTGTTTCTGGGGAGCTGAACCTAACATTTGGGGAAGATAAAATTAATATTCCAATATCTGAACTATTTAGATGAAACCTATAAAGGATATTTCTGTAATCTCTAGAGTATCTAGAGTATCCAGCTAGTCCAACAAGGTGTTCCATTCCCTGACCACAAGTTGCTCTGTAGGAAGAGAGGATTACACACAGGTTAGCATTCTCTAGGTAATTCAACAAACAGGGAACCTGTGGGCACCTTGGATCAGCTTCATGTAATTTTTACCCCATACCCTCAAAGACATGGCAGATACTGAAGAGACATCACACTCTAAACTTTCTTAAGGGGGCCCTAAACTTGCTGTCTATGCTTATGAAAAACAAATAAACACAAGTTCAAAGATTTTTTTTAATTTAATATCAAGGATTAAACTCAGCAGTGCCTACACACTGAGCAACATTCACCTCCCCTTTAAATTTTTATTCTCAATATATTAATTTTAATAGGCTGAATTATTCTGAGATTATGAATTTGCATCTTCACACTTGACATTAGGTACAAATACTTTTTAAAGAGTTTCATGTTATAATCACATGTTCCTCTCATGTAAAAGTACAACCACACAAATGCACACACACACTCACTTTTTAAAATTCCATACAAAGCTAAAAGAAAAAGATGAATTCAAACTCTGTGTAATTTGATATATTCCAGAGAACAATACTTCATAATATATAGCAGAGAAAATATGGCATTTAGGAGAATCATGCTTGCCTACATTGGAAGATGCACTTAAAAAAGTGGGTGCCCCCTGATAAGGAAAGAGAAACTGAAAACTCCTTGGACCACAACTCCTCTCAAATATGAATTATTTATATGAGTCAAAATTCTCATGTCCTGATCCTGTATTTAACAACCACTCTGAAGGGGTGTAGGTAAGAAAGTACAGAGCTGGTTTCAAGCCAGACAGAGGTCACCAATAAGAGGACAAAAAGTAGAATCCTGACTGTCAACCCCATTCTTAGGGACAGACGTGGCAGTATATTGAGCTCTATCAAATTTAGACTAGGGTTAAAATATTACAAAGGTGACCTCAGGAAAGTGCAGGTTCTCACAGTTAGTTATGAATATTTTACTCAGCCCATTTGTTTTATTTTATAATGCCCAGCCCTGAAGTCGTCTTATTTTTAAATAATCTAGACCCTGAAAGTCAGAAGGAAAGGGCCCATTACAGAGCCACCCAGGCATCCAAAAACCTGGAGATGGATCAAGAGAAATGCCTGAGACAGAGATGAATTGTTTCCCAGAATTTGAAGCCTTACCTCTATTCTATCCTTTTTCCTCTGATTCAATAATTATCACCTCAATCATTTTTATTTTATAATTTTTACCTGAATAGAAAAAATACCATGTTTAGACCCCTGTGCCTCTGAGTGCAAGATGAATAATTTTTACTCAGGCTGTAGGACCCAAAAATAATAAAATGTTAATTATATTCCTTCTCAGACAGAGCTTTCTATGTGCAAGAATACCTGGCCATAAAAGGGGACATAAGTATTTAATGTTAAATATAATTTTATATCAATTATCAATGACAGTAATACTAATGACAGATTCACAAATGCAAATAATAGAGTGAAAATTACTTTACATTTTTGGATTTCATAACCTTTATACTCTGGATAAATAAGGCTTTTTGTTCGTTTGTTTGTTTTTGTTCCAGAGATAGACCCCAGGAATGCATTACTGAGGAACATCTCCAGTTGTTTTCATTATTTTTTTTTTTTGCCAGAATCTCACTATGTCTTTGAGGCTGTCCCTAAGCTTATGATTAAATTTCTTTAGTATCCTGATTCACCAGCATTACAGGTATGCAACAACACACCCAGGTCATGTTCAGAAATTTTGAAGCAACTAGATTTTAGAAAAAGTAGACAATCTTCTACACATCATAGTTGGAAGAAATAAAATGATAAATATATGTGTAACTGAACTTTTAGAGTTTGTAAGAAAAACAAATAAAATAAAGTATTATAAGAATGTATAAATAAATTCTTATAAATTATTATAACTTATAGGTTATTACAAATAATTGGCACTTTATAATTATTTAAGTTATAAAATAATTAAACATTACATTATATAATAAAATCATGATTAGAATTTCTAAGTTTTCTTTTTTATATTTTTAACCCAAATATTCATAATTGGGTTAAAAATATAAACAATGAAAATTGTTAGCTAACTACATGTATTTTTTAATTAAATTTTCAAATCTCAAACTTCTTTCTACTTCTAATACTTCTCAATGAAGATCAACCACATTCCAAGAACTCATTACCCACATGTGGCAAATAGCTGTCACATCACAAGTGTATATCTGATATGCTGTGATTCCCTGGACTGCAGATAATTGAATGAATAAAACCCTCCTTTCTTATCAGAGGTAAAGAAATATGTCTTCCTTAACAATATTGCTCCTTTAAACCAAATGAGAAAGAAATGATATTTTTAGACCAAGGAGTATGATCTAAGGTGAGAGTTGCCTAAGGCAGGCCATTCTTCCAAACTGAAAACTCTTAAGGTCAGTAGCCTTTTCATATATTAGACAGAAAACAATGGATGATGCAAATCCAGGGAAAAGTGTCCTCATGTCTTCATATCTGTCTACACCTTGAAACTGAAATTTAGTTGTGAACAAAAAAAATAATTTTTTTGTTTGTTTTGCCATTGGGCCTTCATCCTAGTGATCAAGCTATGGTTGTCTGGTTTATCTTTTGTTGCAGAGTTAAAGTACTACTAACATTTTCATGTCTACATGAATTTTGGCATTACTCAATATAATTTTATAGGACTTTAAACATTAAATCAAAAAAGATAAATTCAGTGCTTTTTCCAAGCCTAAATCTATGCAGTTAACTTGAAATTAGAATGTTTTGAATTCTGGCTTCCTGTTTCCATTAAATGTATTTAAGCTATTAAGTATTACAAAACTGTTAATTATCACAAACTACCAGCAAACTAATTCATGAATCAAATGAGCAGTTTATGAGCAAGCGAAATTTGGACTGAATTTATCTGATCTATTTTGATTTCAGCAGATACTTTACAAGTGTAAGCTCAGCTATTTGACATGGTTACCCTATTTCTGAAAGAGAAATGGCTGTCCACTCTGGTCTTTTCATTTTGATGAAAATGAAAATCTACTGTTGTTTTTCATTCTCATCCACATAACCTCTTCTCCTTCATAAGCCTAATATGAGCTTCTTCTTCTTAAGATGATGAAGTTTACAAAGACAAAAACAGAAAAAATTCAAGACACTTTAGATCTAAGCACAATACCAGTACATTTGCATACTCTCTCTCTTCTATTTGGTGTAATATAATAGCTATTTTTAAATTCACATATTGGCAAAGAGATACTGCCTCTTCATAAGGACACTTATAAAAGAACATTGCCAATTGCTGAGATACAGGGAAGGATATGGAACTGGAGATATTTTTTCATTTTATGCTTTTTTTTTCCTTTTCACACTTTTTATGTTTATTCTAAATGAATAAAACTTTACAATGCCACAGGTACTAAAAGGTTATTCAGGTTTTAAACTTAGAATCACAATGGCCTGCCTCAAGAATTCATATTTTCCCCAGGTCACAATAATCATGAAACTTTTCTAGGGCTCTTGATATAGTTCAATTGAATGCAAAAGACCCTTGGTTGAATTACCAGCACTAAAAAAATCATAAAAAATTTTCTAAGAATTAAGAAACTGAAGAATTACACCTATGCTATAGAAGCACAATTTTTTAGGCCTCATATCCTTTACTATTTTTTTTCTATTCAAACACTTTTAAAAGCATTCAAGTTTGTGTGTGTGTGTGTGTGTCTGTGTGTGTGTTTAATAGGGAATAATTTTGGTAAATTAATTTGGACTATGTTTTGAAAATAAAGCTAAATGATTCATTTTTATTTTTCATCATGAGATTATAGTAAAAATGTACATTACACACAATGTATCTTCAACTTTGTTTATTTATTTATTTTTTTGGTGTTCATAGTCTACTTATGATTTTTAACCTAGAATAACCTTAGACATTATTTTTATAAAAGAGTTTCTTAATATGAAAGCAAGAGAAAAAGATAGGTATACTGAAAAAATATTTCCTCCACAAGGAATTTGAATAAACATCTGAAGATATATTAAAAAACATTCTTTGATTTTTTTTCAACATGGCAAAACAATTCACTATATACCCCCACATGAAAGGCTGAAGTCGACAACTCCAAACAACACACAAGGAAACCACTTGGAGCAAATGTGTTTTCAACTATGAACTAATGGTTCCTAGTTCTGGCTAAAGTGTACAGTCACCTGAAGGGCTCCTTAATTTCCAAAAATAAAAATAAATAAATATTGTATTAAAACAATGTAATCCATATCCCTGGAGAAAAACCCAGGCATATGTGTCTTTGAAAGATATGAAATAAATTATCATGTGCAGTAAAAACAAAACAAAAAAAAACTACTACTTTAAATTAACATCTTTTGATGAATGAGTTGCAAAGACATATAAGATATGTGCTCATGACTTTGGCCACCTAATTTCTCAGTATTTTTTGTTTGTGTGGTTTTTTTAGCTATGAAATATACTTGTGATAATCAACTAAAAAATAAAAAATTTTATTTTTAAATCAAAGTTCTGGAGATTATTGTTGATAAATGCTTGGTGTTATACATTTATGTTTGAGGTGAGTGAGCATATTATGGCAGAAGCCCATGGAAAACAGAAGCACCAGGTGTCAACAATTCCTTCCATGTACATACTCTAAATATGATTTATTTTTGCAAATTTTTCACTAAATAAAACATCCTTGAACATAAATCTTAAATATGTGGACTATTATTGAGCAATTATTCAAACCTGAGTGCCTGTGTTATATTATTGATATCCTTTGCATACACTGATAATTGATATTCATTTTGCCAATTCAACTCAGTTAAAAATTACTGGGAATACACCAGAAACAGTTTTAAGTGCCTTGATTATGAACCACATCATTTTATCAAATAATTTAATTATAGAAAATTATTTAAAAAATGTGTTAAGCCATGTGTTGTGCTGCATGCCAATAATCCTAGCAATGAATGTGTCTTATGCTTTTGGATTGCAAGTTCAATGACAGAATTCATAACATAGTATGGTGTCATTTCAAAGAAAAAAATTATATTCACAAAGTGTATATTTTTCCAATGGGGGGGGAATAAATATAAATAAATAAATATATACATATATATATTTATATCTCCACTGGTGTGTGTGTGTGTGTGTGTGTGTGTGTGTGTGTGAGTGTGTGTGTGTGTGTGTGTATTTAGTGATACTTACTTTCATCCTCTGTACTGAGGAAAAAAAGTGAATACCAAATGGTTGCTGAATTGAATAAATAAATAAAGTTATGTTGAAGTGTTAGGACATGGATAAATGCTTGAGAATGATAAAATATTAAAATAGAAAGAAAACCAATTAGAGATTTATACCAAATCATAAATTTTTACTAGTATTCTGAGAAACATAATTATTTCACAAACATAACTTTTAAAATTTTCATTAAAGTATGGACGAATGGGGGGAGAGAAAGGGAGAGAGAAGGGAAAGCATATGGAAATGGTAGGAGACCTTCAGTGATACACAAAATTATAAGAGGTTATGAGGGGCAAGGGGGAGGGGGAAAAAAGGGGAGAGAATTGAACAACAGCAGAGGAGGTAGAGAGGGAAGATGGGAAGGGAGGGGAGGGGAGGGGGGATAGTAGGGGATAGAAAAGGTAGCAGAATACAACAGTCACTAATATGCCATTATGTAAAAATGTGAGTATGTAACAGAAGTGAGTCTGCAATACGTATTTGGGGAGTTCAAAACCCAATTGAGACAAATGTATGAAAGATGATATATCATGAGCTCTGTAATGTTTTGAACAATCAATAAAAAAAATAGAAAAAAAAGTATGATGCACATACAAAACCACATAAAGCATTTATGTAAAGATTCAGAAGTTATTCAAAAGTAAACACATTTTGAATCAGCCTTGCTCAGGACAGTCTAAATCAGTTTTTTCATCTACTATTCCAAAAAGCAAAAAGGTTCTTTTTTTTTTTTTTTAAAGAGAGAGTTAGGGAAACAGAGAGAGGGAGGGAGGGAGGGAGGGAGGGAGAGAGAGAGAGAGAAAGAGAGAGAGAGAATTTAAACATTTATTTATTTTTTCTTAGTTCTCGGCGGACACAACATCTTCGTTGGTATGTGGTGCTGCTGAGGATCGAACCTGGGCCGCACGCATACTAGGCAAGCCCGCTACCGCTTGAGCCACATCCCCAGCCCCGCAAAAAGGTTCTTAATAACTAGCATGGGAATGTTTTATTACATAAATGTAAAATGTATCTTAAAAAATAAATATTTTACCAGTTACCCAGATTTAATACCTGCATATTATATGCCATTTTTATTTTTTCTATGCTTCTACCCATTTCACAACATAGGCCACCCATCCTCCTTGTATATTTATTTTTTTTGATGTCATATGTACATGTGTTGAATGTCATAGAAATACATTATATAGTTATTAAAAAATTGGAATGTTAAAAACCTTCACTGCTTTTAAGCACAGAGTATTTACATCATTGCCCCCCCCAAAAAAAAACCATTTTCTTTTACATGCAACTTTGTTTCCCCCAGAAGAATGTTAGTGTAATGTATTATAAAAACTATAATTTTAGTTTGCCTGGTATAATGCAATATAATTTACATACAGCTGCTGAAAGAGTCAATAAGCATGTGTGCATCAGTAAAGTGTTCCTTTATATTTTGACTGCTTTTGTATTTTATGGATGCACTACAAATTGTTCATTTCAACATTCAAGAACATTTGAGTTATTTCTTATTTTGGATCATTAGGATGAATGGGGCCATCAATAATTTTAAACAAATAATTATTCCACTCAGCTTATTCTTTCTTAGTATTTCAATGACACTATATTTTATTTTTACTGGTTCCTAAAAAAATTATAATTTCTATCTTATCATTTCCATTTAATTAGAGCCAATATTATATGATTTTACTAAATACAAAATAAAAACCTTACCACAGACTGTTTATTTTCTTGTACCCTTTGTGCAAGTACTATAAATGTTTATGTACACATTACCCCAAAATACACTGCATAATTTTTGTACAAAATAACCATAGATTATTATAAAACAAAGAGAAACAAGTGTCAATCTAAAGGTTGATAATATATGTCAGCCATGGTACACACCTATAATTCCAGTGACTTGGGAGGATGGGGCAGGATCATCACAAGGACAAATAGTTCCTCTGCTACTTAGTAAGGCTCTAAGTCACTCAGCAAAACACTGTCTCCAATAAAAATATAAAAAGGGCATGGGAGCACAGTATTGGTCTCAGTGCTTAAGTGTACCTAGGTTCAATCAATGGTACCAAAAAAAAGATTTCTAATATATTAAAAAATTTAGGAAGTGTGATAAAACTTTGGCAATAATACAGCACATACAGAATTCAATAGATAATACTGAGAAATTATAAAATGTTATTAGTGACATTTTGGCTGCAATATTAATAGGTATTATTAATAGTTTTTGTTAAATTTTCTTTCCTATGTGCACATATTTCTAAGTATATATTTTTAATATAATTATTTATAGGTTGAGGTACCATTTAAACAACAGAATATAGTATTCTTTTATACTGATTGTTTTATGTTTTACAAGACACGTTTTCTCAGCTTTTTTAAGTTTCAGGAAAGTGAATACATAAACGGTTTCAAAGTCACTGAACACTAACAATAATGAGTATAGAGATCCTTTAATACCCCTGGTAAAAACTCTAAGACACATTAGAGATGAAAAACAGTTCCATGTGACAATTTTGAATTTAAGTCTTCACTCTCAAATTTTTATGTAAACAATGACAACACACTTTAGATAACATTCATCCAGAAATTCACCACATTAGTCAGAAGTCCAAGTGTGTATGCTTTGTTGACTTTTCCATTGTATCTAATTTTTTTCTATTTTTAAACACTTAATTTATAGCGACCTTGAAAATATCTACTTTTTTAGCTCTGTTATAACTCATTAGGGAAAGAATCAAAATTAAATAGCAAGAGACATAAGTAAGCTACTTAGTACATACCTTACTTTTACCATATTAAAAACGTTGGTTTGAACCTCAAAAATCTACAATTCAGAAACAAAAAGGAAAAAAAAAACAAGACCACCAACGGAAACAAATACATCCACTCAGTGAAAGAAGTGAAAGAAACATGAACCAGTAAATTTTCTATTCTCAATTAAGTAGATGACAGATGCAATGAGGAATTACTCTAATTTTTAAAAATAAAAACATATTTTCAGGAAGTTTGTCAGAATCAGCCCTACACTTTTGAACACTGCAAAAAATAAAATATATTAAAAGTATTTTAGTACAAAATATTTTATAAAGAATAAGTAATGAGAAGTTATATAAAAGATCGAGTCACATCTGCAGTAAGCAGGAGGTAAGATATTAAATAAATAAATAAATAAATAAAATACTGAAGAATTTGCCTTACCAAGCTCATTCTGTTTCTGAAAATATGCTAGGAAGCTTTCAATTACACTTGCAAATATATATAAACAACCTGGACAACCAGTATTTATATTTGATACCTACCACTTTAGGAAGATTCAGTTTGGTTACATTGTCAATTGAACTTGCAAAAAAATCAATAGATTCTTATTGCAACTAAGGGAAATAATCACAAATATAACAGCTTAAAATAATAAAAACTCATTCTTTTATAGTTATGGATGTTTCTATTATCAGGACAGAGGATTAATAATAAATATTAGCAAAGACACACTCCTTCAGAAACTCTGGAAAAAAATCATTCCAGCTTTTAATGGCTATTGATACTTTTTCTGTGGTTACAAATGTTTCCCTTCTCCTAGTAGTGATATAGCCTTCAAAAGAATAAAGAGAGACGACTACACACACACACACACACACACACACACAGAGAGAGAGAGAGAGAGAGAGAGAGAGAGAGAGAATGGTGCTGTGATGACAAGTTACAACATTCAAGCCTCATAGAATCTGAGAACTATAGCAACATAGAAATTAGATCCTCCTTTGAGCTTATTTTTATTCTTGCACAGAGTATTTGACAGAATTACACAAAAAAATAAAATTTCTTGCACAGTGGATGAAGGAAGAGAGGGGACACTGATCCAGGAGAATGTATTAAGACAGGTTAATTATGCTCAAAAGTGACTATGACAGATTAAAATGTGACATCATACACTATCTCTAGATGCAGAGCAGAGGACAGAGCTGTGTACAGAGTGGAAGTCTTATTTCTTTTATTCTTAAAACCCTTGAAACCCTCTCAATTACATGGAGCTTTGGATTATTCCCACTAATACTCTATTTATACTTTCTGCCTGTCCTTGGTCATCCTCTTACAATGAATGTGCATGGTACTTACTAGAATACTGGGAAAAAAAACTATATCTGTGACCTATATTACTCAATTTTTAAGACCCTTTCTTGTTTATTTTCATGGATTTATGTATGTGAAGGCCAATTTTTAATATCGTAGAATAGGAACACTGAGGTATCCAAGCTAAAATATAAAGTGAGAGAAAATACTTGCAAAGTACATATGTAGCAAAAAGTTGATATGACAGAATGAAAGTGGTTTATATTTGTGAGGAAAAAAATAGGCATACCAAAAGCGTATGTTACGGTCAAAATATTTCTAAATTCACTTAATTAAAGAGGAAATATTAAACCATTATATAAATTTACAAAAAGGAATATAAATTATGACTATTGAGACAAGTTTACAAAAAAAGTAAATTCACTATTGCATATCAATCAGGAAGGAGAACATGAAATAGAAAGACAAAAAAAAGTGACTGAAATTACAAGCCTTGTAGAAAATTGACTTGGTACTGCCTACATAGGTATACCTCAATGAGTCATCAGTTCTACCTTTGGACATCAAAATATTATAAATTTTCCAACAGGTTACTGCCACTGCTGTTTTCATCATGAAAATACACTGCTTCTGCCACCATCTTCCACTGTCTAGGTTCTCTAAGTCAGGGCCCTGGTTACCAACATTCTCATGAGCCCATGCCCAGTCTTACAACAATGTCAGAGTAAAGCATAAGGAATGTGCAATCCTTGAGAATCAAAGATCTGAATGTGGACACAATGAAAGAAAAAGCAAATTGGAACAAGTAGAAGAAAAAATGGTGAAGGACTAATAGAATGGCTCTAAGGAGGATGAAAAAACTGCTAACTGTGTATTAGATGAGAAAAGTGGTTGATCCCTATGGGGAAAAAGACAGGAAATATTGTGGCAGCAGGATACTTACCCCAGTGGCCTCATATTTGGACATTTCTAAAAACCAGAATGCTGTAATCAAACAAGTATGCCACACACCTGGCTTCCTGCTCTTAGAGCTTTACCAGAAATGCCACTCTCATTTTCTTTCAAGACTTTGAATTTATCCCTGTCCAGGCACTGCTCATCCAACTTACATCTGCTGGTTCTCTACTTCTGAACCTGTTCCATTTGAGCTCCCTCAGATTGTCTCCAGTAACTCATACCTAATTTTTTTTGTCTTTTTCTTCAAACAATCCCACCAATCTTTATACTCAGGTAACCTCTCAGAACTGAACTCTTAATGCTCCATCCCTGACATTTTGAGCTACCCCTCTTTTTTATGACTCCTGGAACACTCTCCTATTTGCTCTACCAAAGAAGCTTCAGGCATAATTGGTGTAAGATTTTGTTTGCTACACAATGAGATACATATTTTACTCATTTCTTGTACAATTAATAAAATAAATAAATGATCCCACTCGTTTTTTGTTTGTTTGATTGTTTGTTTAAAGAATAATACTTTAAAATAACTAGTTTAAACAAAAAATATTGAAGTTACCACTAGGGTGACTGGAGTGTATAGTGAAAGCAAGCGGACACGAAGCTGTTCTCTGCATCATTAATGTTCTATTTCTTAATAGAAATAGTAGTCACATAGTATGTTCCACTTGTAATAATTCATTGAGTGTGATGCTGATCAAGTATTTGCATTGTTAAATATAATCAAATTAATTTCATAAAAGTTGGTGGGGAATAGCATAAGGAAGACAAAAAATTAGGGTACTAGAAATTACACTATTAAATGATTAATTCAAAATAAAAGTAAGAATTAATTCACTAAATATCAGTCTCGATATTTTGAGAAAGGCAATTTTTATAGGTAGAGAGTATAGAGAAAATACTAACAAAGGAGTAATATTTGATCATATTAACAGTGACTATAGCATAGAAAGTATCAGTAATTCCAAATGTTGCACTGAGAACACAACTAAAATTAAAAGAGCTCTGGTAAATTTTTTAAGTAAAATTTTTATATTATTTATATATTATATACTTGTAAAATGTATGGCATGTATAATGATACCTCATTTAATTATGTGGATACATTATAGAAAATGCACCATAAGGTGATTAATGCAGGGTACTTAGATAATTCTACATGGTATATACCACTACACACCTAGGTTATAATTTAGTCATTAGAGTACATAAAGTCCATCATTAATGAAAACATTGTGCTACATATGACTATTGAATTTAACATTATAGCAATCAATATAGATATCATGATGAGGTGAGTTATTAGCCCTGTGGAACTAAAGACAGAATACTTAAGAAGACTCTGGTCATTTAGACAATGATATAACACAGAAACAGAACTACCATAAAGGAAAAAAAAAAGATAAAGTTTCCGAAAAAATCTGCTTAAACAATGCAGTATCTGCATAACAAAACATTCCATTGTATCATTTTCTGGTATTACTTAATAAATCATTCACTGGTAAAATATACCTTAATATAAAAAATATAAGATATGCCAAAGTTTTTACGAGAAAAATTTATACAGTGTACATAATGGTTGTTGATTGTAATACCAGCTACTTGGAAAAAAAAGAAATATTGCAAAATTAAAATCAGCTTAAGCATCTTAGTGAGATACTTACTCAAAATAAACTTTAGAAATGGCTGTGAATGTGTCTGAGTAGTATGACACACCTTTTTTTTTAATCATGAAGAATAATAAAATAATAATAACATTAAGAGACAGAAATATGGTTGTTTATTTTCAAAGTTAAATGATACCTTTATTTATTTTTTTTGAGAGAGAGAGAGAGAGAGAATGTTTTAATATTTATTTTTCAGATTTCAGAGGACAAAACATCTTTATTTTATTTTTTTATGTGCTGCTGAGGATCAAACCCAGCGGATGCCAGGAGAGCGTGCTATGGCTTGAGCCACATCCCCAGCCCCTAAATGATACCTTTATAACAAAACAGGAAAATACTTAAATGCAAATCATATTTATAATATGATACCATTAAAGGGTACAAACTGAAGTAACAAATTTAGGAAAAACTAATTGCCTCACATATGACAAAATGTATGCCTCACATATGAAAAAGGAGTAACAGAAGCTAGGGCAAGAGGATCCCAAACCTTAGCAACACATCCAAGCCCATAAGCAAATTAGAGACCCCATCTAAAACTTAAAAAAAAATTAAAATATTAGGGGATGTTGCACAGTAGTTAAAAATCCCTAATTTTTTTTAAGAGAGAGAGAGAGAGAGAGACAGAGACAGAGAGAGAGAGAATTTTAATATTTATTTTTTAGTTTTTGGCGGACACAACATCTTTGTTTTTATGTTGTGGTGAGAATCCAACCCGGGCCGCACGCATACCAGACCATCGTGCTACCTCTTGAGCCACATCCCCAGCCCAAGAATCCCTGATTTTCAAACTGGGCACCAAAATAGTAAATAAAAATAAAAAGAATATTAAAAACAGAGACTCCAAAATAGAGAAATAGATCTTAATTTTGCTTGTGCTGAAGAAGGATCCTCACATTAATACTAATAAGAATACAAAAAAAATGATATTTATCTATTTTCTTGCAAGGGCATCCATGGGCTTAAGACCCTGGGATTGGAACAGAGAATTTAAATCACAAATAACTTAGTTTATGGCTTTATGGGTGTTCAGCAAACAAAGAGCTTTAGTCTTCAGCTTGCCCCTCTAAAAATTCCATGAAAGCCAATTTTTCCCAGCAGGAAAATTTTTCTTTATTGACTGATGTAATATCTCAACATCTTCCATTCAATGGAAGAAACTAGTTACCTCACATATAAGAAAACATTTTAGAGAAAAAAAAGTAGGAGACTTAGGCAGAGGACCCCAAATAAAAAGCCATTCCATATGCTCAAGTTATAGAAATAAAGCTTACTGATCATAGGCAAATCACCCCTAGATCACAAAATATTTGTTTACTATTGATTTGCAAGCATCTAAATGGGCTTCTAATATCCCAAGCAGTAGTTCAGATAAGGGGTTATAAAGCATATATATTTGTTAATTCCCAGAAAAGGTTTCCACACACTCTCTCTGTGGATACTTGACAAACTGGACTCCACAATCTTCCCTGACATATTTGATAAACAAGTCAAATAGTGGACAATTGTATACTGAACACAGGTGTTAGAGTAGCTTTCATCACCAGTCACAGTTGCACATGCCTGTAATCCAGGCAGCTTTGAAAGTTGAGGCAGTAGGGCCTCGAGTTCAATGCCCAGACTCAGAAAAAGTGAGGCACTAAGCAACTCAGATGCTGTCTCTAAATAAAATACAAAATAGGGCAGGGGATGTGTCTCTGAGTTAAATCCCAAGTGCCTACTTCTCAAAAAAAAGGATAGGTTTGTCAATAATCTAATACCAAACAAAGAGTCAAGAAACCATGGATATGGAAAAAAAAAAAAAAACCCTTGCACTGTTGGTGAAATGTAAGTTTAAAAAAGTCATTTGTGAAAATAATGTAAACTCCTTAAACTATTTAAAACAGAAATAACATATAACATGGTTAAATTAATTCTGGATATAAATTCAAGGAGTTAAAATGAGTAAGTAAAAGAAATGACTGCATGCCCATTATCATGTAGCAGTATTGCCAAGAGTCAAAGAAAAAAAAAAGACTTAAGTAAAGGGTTTCTCAGGAGATTTATTTCAGGTGCAGGGCATCCAACTACTTTCCAGATAATCTCCACACAATATTTCAAAGTGCTTTTCCCTTTCCAGTGTACAGGTACGGTCTCAATACCTTGCACAGTAATTATTGCCTAGCTTTCAGGGTGACTTGCATTTTCCCAGTAGATTTTTTTTTTATTATCTAGGTCAAAGCAGAACCTCAGTCTCCTGTGCACTGTGAAGAAAACCTAAAAATTAATCTGAAAGAATGACAAGCTCCAGAAATTAAAACTCAATCAGATAGTGTAAGTCATAGCTTTTGTACTTATCATATGATGGATTTAACAATGATCATCCAAGAGCACCTGTATTGGAAACTGCTGCTCTCCTGGTCTGAATCCACTGAGCCTACTATCTAATAACAGTAGATGGCATCAACTCCAGGAATTAGTGAGGCCAGAAAGAGTCAAGATAGGCATGTTTTTATGTGCATTTACTTCATTTTTAAAAGGTGATTATAATTGAGTACAGACAGCAGCTTTTTTAAAAGGCAAGTTTATCCAAAAGTGATGGAGTCTAGCCTGGCAATAGGATATTTACATTAAGCCTTTTATATAAGATACTATTAATGTATGAATTAAATGCATACATATTGCTAATTACTGAAAAACTATATAATGGGCAATAATTTTTTTATTAAATTTTTTTGATCTAATTTCTAAAAAGACAGTTAGAGCTCTCAACTGGGAAGAACTCCCCTAATCTCCAACTACAAATAATATGTTAGGCACAAGTGTAGATTTAACTTTTTTAGTATATAAAATAAAAAAAGAAATACTTGAAATTTATTTTAATCAAAAAACTGAATATATCTAGAGTATTCTTATTATGAGACAAATATAAAATTACTAATAAAAAATATATATGTATTTAGAACTCCATCCTCACAACTCCCTAAATTTTAATGCTCTAGCACAACTTAATTCATAATGATCAAATTCCATTTTAAGAATATGGCTCCCCTGTCCTTGAGGAGTCAAAGCGCCTGGACCCCTGAATTTCATACTAGAGATATAGAATACACTTTATAATAAATGCTTTTCCACAAAACCAACAGAAGTAGTGGCACTGCTCTCAGAAAGAGAAGGAAGACCAAAAGACAAGGTCTATAGAATAATGATTTTTTTTTCTATTTTATGCTGGACACAGACTCATTCCCATTTCAGATGTCAGATAGCATAACAGAGAGTTCCAAGAGTTGGATATCTCATTTTGGTATATCTATTCACAGCCTTGTCTCTAAAACTTAAATATATTAAAGACAAACATTTTATTTTGTAACTTAGCCTTTGACCTAATGCCTACCTAGGCTGTGATATTATTTCCTCTGTTTGTATAAGGTATTGTGACAGTTTTTGCATCAATCTGATGTATACATGTCTGGATAAGCTACTAGCACCTCAATAATGGTCCAGACTTAACTTAGGGAAAAAAGGAAAACAGTACCAATAAGGCAACTGCTGTTTTACACAGAATTTTCTCCAAGTATGTGACAGAATCTTGGTTTCCAATTATAAATGGTGAATGATTCACTCTAGAACTTATTAGATTATGATTGGGCTGCTTTATTAATTCACGCTGGGCTTATCTGGGTTTTTCTGGTAGAAAAGTTAGCTGATGGCTGGTGAACTTCAGAGGGTTAGCCATCATCCTCACAAGCAGCACCTTGATTCTCTGCTTTGATAATTCCTCCACTAATGTAGGCTTGTTATTTTGGAAACAACAGGATTTGAAAAGTAAAATCAGAAGAAATCAAGATCTTCTGAGTGTAGGTACTATACTATTCACTTTCATCTTTACTGGTTCATATGATCCACAATAAATTAAAAAATACAAATAACAGTGGTGGGTGGCTGAACATAATACAAGTGTCTCAGCAGACTGGCAGGAGAATTCTTAGAAACATTTAAACTGAGCCTCAGCAATGTTCAGAAACTAAGAAACTCAGTGAGACCTTGCCTATAATAAAATACAAAATAGGGCTGGGGATGTGGCTAACCAGCCAAGTGCCACTGACATCAATTCCCCGTACTCCACCCCCACTCCAATAAAAAAAAAAAAAGAAATATTAGGTAGACGTAGGAATAGACTCTGCATTTTAACAGGTGAAGATGAGAAACACAATACATAGTTTATAAAGGCAAAAAAAAGAACTAATTGCTGATATCAAGCACTCTATATCATTCAACCCTATTTTATACATGAAGCTTATATAATGGTTTGAAGAAAAAAATGTGTTTGTATATCCACAGCTATTAAGCAGACCAGGTAGAATTCACAATCAACTATGCATGACTCTAAATCCCAAAGATTTCCATTAAACCACATATTACATACAAATTTGTCTGAGACATACAAATGTCTGAGGTTTTGGACAGAGACATACAAAAAAGAGCAGGATCTGTATCCATATTGGGTACATTACATTACCAGTGGGGATGATATACTCAAGAGTGTTCTTCTGAGCGTTCTAAAAAGAACTTGGAATAATTTTGAGTAATGGCTGATATCTCAACTTAAAAAAATCAGTAATCAACAATATATTCTTAATTTCTTACCATGTGAGAAATATGAAAATGCTAAAATTAATCCCACAGGCATGGCATTAAAATATTCTATGGAAATTTAACAAAAAGAATACATCAGCTGTGTCCCAAAAGTGCTAAAAATAAAAATTTAAAAACCCATGAAAGAGTGTAGAAGAACACAACACTTTTAAGATTATTATCTGTGCCTTTCTATATGAGAACATAAAGCTACATGGAACTTGTGTCAATACAAAAGGATTTTAAATAGAAATAATTGGGAAATGCATTTCATGATTATGATATATATGCATTGATAGAGCACTATTTTAAATTTATTTGCAAGAATTATTTTAAATATAATAAGAGAAATCCATATATGAGTTAGAGTAAAAAATAAATATAAATGAATAGAAAACAAATAATACTTTAAATAAAAATCAATTCTAAGAGAAACCTGAGGTACGTAAACCCCCCCATGTCACAAGAGTAATCCATGGTATTCAGATAAAAATTCAGTTCCAGCTATTAACTAAAGAGGCCACATTTATTCTAAAGTTTCCTGATTATTAACACTTCTGTTAATAAGTGAGAATGTTTTTCAATAATGCAAGTTAACAATATTTCATTTTTATAAAATACAAAAACTAACAAAACATGGTGGCACATATCTAAAATCCCAGTGGCTCAAGAGGTAGAGGTAGAAAAATAATAAATTAAAAGAATCAGCAACTTAGTGAGGCTCTAAGCAACTTTGAGGGGTTCTGTCTCCAAATAAATATGAGAAGGTATAGGGATGTAGATTAGTGGTGAAGTGCCTCTGGTTCAATACAAGGTAAATACAAGGTAAAAAAAGTGTTTTCTTTTACTAAAAATGTTGTTTTGTTCAATTTTTTTCATTAGTTGTTCTTGCTAATGTCTCATAAAATTAAGTAAAAATGTTCTGTCATTACATATTATATCTTACTGAAATTGACATATCCTATTACCTTAATCATTTTAAATATTTGAATATTCAGGTAGTATATATACAAATAAAATTGAACAACACAACAATGGAAGAAAACTAGAAGTCTATAAGTAAACTCCATACCTCTGGTCAATTAAATTTTGACAATTGTTTCAGAAAAATTAAATGGAGAATAAGTAGTTTCTTCTTAAATGTAGATTGATATAAATGCATGTTTATGCTTTAAGTAATGTTATTGGATTTTACATGAGATTATTATAAAATATGTTTTAAACTAATGTTATTGGATTTTACATGAGATTATTATAAAACATGTTTTACACTAGAATATAAGGATTAAAACTATAAAAAATTAAGAAGAAAACAATTACATATTTATAAATCAGATTCAACTGTGGAGTCTTCATTATGCTTCTAAAGTAAAAATAAGAAATAAGAAATTCAACTTGAAAAAACTTCTGTACAAAAAATAACCTCACCATGAAAGTGAAGACATAATTATCAAGGTTTTCCTTTTTGTTTTCAAAGAACTATCTTTTCCAAGTTTTTAGCCTTGGTTAGAGGGCAGTCATTCCTCCTTATTGAGAGGCTGATTGAGCCCAGAGCCCAAATAATTACCTTTTTTAGGCTTTCATACCCCAGTGCCAAAATGCACCCTTTTATAATTACCCAAAATAAGGGACTAAACCATTGAAAAAAAAAGTTATACATCCCAGAGATTCCAAAATTTTTAAGCTGTTAAGTCAATGATAATTCCTAAAATCTAGATGACTTCATAGTACATGGTATATAGTACAGAGTACATAGAACTGCTACCATAGTCCTAAAATGTCTTTGTTATACCTTTGAATGAACAACTATGTGTTTATTTTTGACATTATTCTTTTGTTCCTTTTGCCTATCCAAAGCAACTGTTTTATATTATGTAAACAAAATTATAAATATTTGCAAAAATACCCTAAATTAAAACAACATGGAACACAAAAAAATGTAAATATGCAGAATATTGAAAATTCCATGTCTCTCAGATACAAAAGTAAAATTACATTGATGGATTCTTGGTTATATAAAGAATTACTAGATGAAGAAGCATTTATTTCTGAAATATACCAAAAGTAACTGGAAATTTATTGATACTGTCATTTATATAGGAATATTTATTACTGAACTATATATAAGAACAAATATGTAAAATCAATGCAAGGTAAATAGATAAATGGAAACATGTAAATCCTCACAGTAGACTGTTACTCAGAAATATTATATTTGTGTTGCTTGAAATTGAACTCTGGACCTCACACAGGCTAGAAAAGCACTCTACCTCTGAGTTATTTTCCCAGCCATATTGAGCAAGTAGGATTCATGAGAGCAATAAATGTTACAATGAATGTGTACATGGAAACCTTAAGCTAATTGAAAGTAAGCAGAAACTGTAATGTGATTTACAATTAATATTATATTTAATTTTTTGCACAAGTAAATTCAGAAATCCAAAACACATATAAGTCATTGCCTAGAGCTATGTGAAAAATAAAAAAGGAAAAACTGGTAGAGGGCACTAATTCCTTTTCATCTAAAATGGTTTCTGAAACTAAATGCTGGGGATGGTAAACATGTAAATACACTAAATGATAAAGAATTTCACCCTGAAAATGTTTATAAAGTTAATTTTAAGTTCACATGTGCTTTCTAGGAATGAAAAGATAAATAATTTATGGAATTCATAAAGCAGCCAAAATTAAAGCCTGTAAAATAGGGAAATAAAAATGTAACCTAGTACTGTTAAAAAAAACACTGAGTTTTCATTATGAGATCCACCTTACATTTATGTGAATATATTGTGACTTTTATAATTTTCATTTTTACTTTATAATTTGTAATAAGTATATAAGAAAACTAGGTCTATACATCAACCACTATTGTAAAGTTGTCAAGTTTTTAATATTCTTATATGAATTAATATTCATTTTTGTGACTGTATGTGGGCATGCACCAATGGAGTTCAAACCCAAAATCTTGCAAAAGCATGGCAGGTGTTTGACTGTTTTGCCACAACCCATGTAAAATGTATATTTTTAATCTTGGTTGTCTCTCTCTCTCTCTCTCTCTCTCTCTCTCTCTCTCTCTCTCTCTCTCTCTCTCTTTCTTTCTGTCTCTCTTTGTTTCTCTCTTAGCCCCTCACTCTCTTTCTCTCATTCTCTCTGTTTTGTATTTTTGGACACAGATGGCACCCTGGGGTCATTTACCACTGAACTACATCCATAGTCCTTTTGATTTTTTTGGCAGAGAGTTTTTCTAAGTGTATTAGGCTGGCCTCTAATTTAAAATCCTCCTTCCTCAGCCCTCAGTCCTGGGATTACAGGCATTTCTTGCTATATCTGTCTATTTATCTCTTTTTGAAAAGATATCTAATGCCAATTTTCAACTATGTTATATATATTTCTTATTGCAAAAGTGAACATTTATTATGTTCTAATTAACATTCTGCTAATACTCTATTGATTGTTGTTGCTATTTTCTGAGTGATTAAAAATTTCACATGATTAACTAGTATTTTCTAATACTTCACATATATGCTTTCTTGTATTGCCTATTTATTTTATGTAGAATATAAACTTGATCTCCCTGCTGATTAGTGTGCTCAGTCTCACACAATCCTCAGTTATCTGGGCTCCTCAGGCTCCTCATTCCTTATTTTGCTCTAGTTCAGTGTTGGCAATCTCTCTTACCTATGCTCTTGCATATGTCATGGGTATTACTCTAACATAGCAAAGAACAAGTCTGCATTAAAACAAACATAAATCATCTATAACTAATAACCATGTTTTTAGACAGAAAAAACTATGCATAGGGACAGTCAGATTTATGAAAAAGGAGTCACAAGGCATTTACTAAAAGACAAAATGAAACCTGAGAAATAGGATCCTGAGCATAAAGTTTCCTGATACATTATTTACACATAAGTTATATGAGTAATTCACAAAGATAAAAATTACACAATTTATCATACATTGGTAAAACTGGCAATTTTGGAGGCTGAGGTCAGAGGATTACAAATACAAAGCCAACTAAGCAAGGTCATTCTATTTCCAATTGTGCTCTCTTAAAATCTAATAACTTTAGGGAGCAGTGGAACACTACTGTAATCACAGAAATGTTGAAGCTTGAGTCAGGAGGATTGCAAGTTGGAGTCCAACTTCAACAGCTTATTGAGGTCCTATGCAACATAGAGAGACCATGTCTTAAAATTGAAAATTCTCAGGCTGTGACTCATTGGTAATGTGTCAATGGGGTCAATCACCAAAACCTTTAAAATGACTAATATCTAAAATTTACTAAAATTGAATTAATTATCTAATAGTTCTTTAAATTACAAAATTAGCACTTAGGTAAAACAAATATGGCCTACAAGTTTTTTAGCCTCTACTTTAATTTCTATTTGAAGGAGATAACTAACAGTTGCAAATCAAAGGAACATGATATACATTGTAAATTACTGATGAACTATAATCTCCTGAGACCAGGATATATACATTACTTTTAGTTCACTATCCAGTTTCATAAAGCCTAATTTTAATAGTATGGGTTTAATAACCAGTTTTATTAACAAATATTAATTTAGTAATAAAATTTATAAAACAAATGTGAAGTATGTATCTTGTTGTGGATGGACTTTTAATTTTTATTTATTTATGTATATGTGATACTTAGAATTGAACCCAGTACCTTAAACTTGCTCAACAAGCACAAAGCATGATGGTGTACATCTATAATTTTAGTAAGTTGTGATGGTGAGGGCAACCAAATAAGTACAAGATTCCTTGTTATGATGGTGAACTTCTGTAATACCAGAAGCTCATAAGAAAAAAGCAGGTAATTCTCAAGGTTAAAGGCAACTTCAGAAATTTAACCAAAAAAAAAAAGTTTTTCAAGTAACTCAGTGGTAAAGTTTCTCTGAGTTTAATTCCTGATACTAATGAAAGTACAAAACTAATTGGGCAACTTAGGCAGAGATGATTTTGCTCAATTATAAAGCACTGCTAGATTTTATCCTCAGTACAAAGAAGAACAAAAATAAGGAGAATAAAATTAAGAGCCACATATTTACTTAAGTCAATTCCACAGTAAAATTAAAAATTAATTAATTAATTAATTAATTAATTAGTGCCTTTTGAGGACTGATTTTCATTGGTGAACAACCAATGTGGCACTATGTACATGCTAGACTAGAAGATACACATCCTGAAACTTTTGGTTGCACTCTGAAAAAAAAGTGCAAATTAGTAGAATTAAACAAGGATTTTTGTACCAACCCAAATGTATGTGTGTGGGTGATGAAAAAAAAAAATGTTAAACACTTCAGTCTAAAGACACTCTCTATTTTTTACATGTTTTTTTTTTAGAAACCTCAAAATATGTGTCAAACAATATAAAGAAGAATACTAAGAATGCTTACCACATAGTGAGAGGGTTTTTTTGTTTTTGTTTTTATTTTTCAGGTTAGGGTTTTTGAGGAACTAGAGACATATATTCTAAATATGCAGTTTTATACATTGCTTTCAATATCCATTAAGAAAGTAGAAAATGTGTATTTCTATTGCCTTTTATACTTTTGTTTGTACCTTTACTTGTCTATTTTCTTGAGCTACTTTTCTGGACCAGCAATTATAAATAGTTGGAACTTTTTTTCTTGTTCATTAGTTCTGCTGGGCTAAACTTTCATGAATATCTTCATGCTGTCATGCTAAAGGTCTCTCAAAATGTCATAATTAATTAATGTACACTGAATAAATTATGAGCTGTTACTAATGGACACATTGTGGTAACATATTAATTACTAAAACAACTCACAATCACCTATGAAGTAGTCACACTACTACTTTCTTTATAAGCTTATCTGATATGATGATAACCTGAATAAATACAATTTTATATTTATTTTTGAATGAAACTAACATTTGTCATTGGCCTACTCATCATGAGATGACAAATTTGAGTACAAACAGTAAAAAGTGTGTCTGAAACTAGCTACATTGCGGTCATATAAGATTGAAGAAATATGAGCTTATTAATTTTTAGTTACTACATAGCTACAAAAATATTAAATGTTGTAAAACACTGTCAATAACATAACATTAACATGATATATATTTAATTTAATAAGTACAACAGAAAAATTATAGAGAAACATTGCCTCCTCCAAAAGGAATTGCTCCCACAATAATATTTGCATAATGAATGGAAATATATTTCTGTAAGTGCAACATAGTTGTATTTGTTAGTTTAAAATGATATCGAATTAAAACGTGCAAGATCTAGCTGGGTAAGGTGGCTTAAGCATAGAATCCCAGTAGCTCTGGAGACTGAGGTTGGAGGATTTCAACTTCAAAGCTATCCTCAGCAACAAGGCACTAAACAAATCTGTGAGGCCCTGCCACTGAATCAAATATAAAAAAAAGGTCTGGGTATGAGGCTCAGTACTCCAGTAGCCCTGAGTTTAGTTTCTAGTTATTCCCACCATCAATCAGAGACATTGATGGGAAACTGAAGAAACCAATATCAATGAGGTAGAAAAATAGAGAATGGGACCATAAAATTGATCAAACTACATTCACTTGATGAAACAAATGATAGAAAACTAGCCAACTAATTGATCAAGTTAATTGAGTAGGTTAAAAAGCTGAAAATAAAACAGTCAAAATCCAAAATATAAAACTAGAATGATCAGAATATATATATAACAGTACAAAACCTCCTTTTGTGAAAATCAGTTTTTTTTAGTTCCAAATAAAAAAAATGTATCCCTATTAGGTTCATAAGAAAATAATAGTTAAGGCAGAAGTTATCAGAAGTAACTAAAAGCAAAGAGAACATGCGAGTATCTAACATAAAGAGAATGGTTTAGCAAAGAACACCAATAAGTTACATCACAAATAAACAGGTCTTTCTTTCTCTCTCTCTCTCTCTCTCTCTCTCTCCCCCTTGTGTGTGCTAGGGATAGAACCCAGGGCCTTATGCATGCAAGGCAAGCACTCTACCAACTAAGCCATATCCTCAGCCCTGAAAACTAGTACTGAAAAATAAATCACAAATAAACTTACATACTATTCAGAAATTTAACGTTGCTTTATCAACTTGTTTCTTATATTCAGAAAAGGCAGGAAAGTTTCAATCATGTTTTATAGCAACTTTGTTCAATGTTCTCTTAATTCCTACTTAATTCTGATCACATTATCATGATGGAAATTTGAATACATAGACACACAAGCCAAACAAAAAAGCTTCTCAGAAAAAACCTTCAGAGCCCAACTGCCACCACCTGCTTCCCACAAGCCTCTCAACCTCCCCCACTCCTTCTGCTCTTGAGGCAGATTGGCTGGGTTGCATGGGCGGAGCTAAAAAAGTCCCCTAATGAGCAGCTCCAAAGTCTGAAAGGGCGGGGAAACAGCCCAATAAGCATCACCGCAGAGGAGCCAATCACCTAGAAGTTGCTGAGGCCGCTGTGAGCCAATCATCAGCTGGCAGTCTGAAAGTTTGCTGGGGCCCCTTCAGCTGTGGCTCTCAACAGTAGGTAACAGAGAAGATGTTGATGAAACCACAATCAGGAAACCCACAGTCTGTAAAGTCAAGTTCTTCATGAACATCAGCATCACTGATTAACTGACAAAAGGCTAAGAATACAGAGGACAGGGACTGGGGTTGTGGCTCAGTGGAAGACTGCTTGCCTAGTGCTTGGGAGAAACTGGGTTCAATCCTCACTGCCACATAAAATAAAAGAAATAAAAAGTGTAAAATATACAATGATATTAAAGAAAAAAAACAATGAAGACTGAAAACCTACTAACAGATTTAAAACTGTCATCGTCAACAATGCTTTGGGACTTCAAGATTATCAAAAACATGCTTGACACAAATAAGACAACTTGCAGAAACTGGACCATTTCTTTGAGAGAGACAATCTCCTACAACTCACACACAAGGGGAAATACACAAAATAGTTGAGTCCATGGCTGCTGAGAAAAATAGACTCAATAACTAATTACTTCCCAAAAAGGCAAGGCAAGGCTCTGACATCTCAAACAGGCTTCCATGAGACACATAAGAACTGTCACCAATTTTCTACTTTGTTTCCATAACATAGAAGCTCAGTTAACACCTCCTAAGTCTTCCTGAGGCATAAGTTACCATATTATCCAAATTAAATAAAGAAAAGTATTAAATAGAAAAGAAAACTATGAATGATGCTCATAATCATAAATGCAAAATTTAATCATAAATGCAAAAAAATGTACAATTAAGTAATCACACTCCAAATGTCTATGCAAATGATGTGAAAATTATGGGCACAGGAACCCTCACTGAAGTGACTACAGCAGCCATGTCCAGAACTGCCCAAAGCTAGATGCACGGAAGATGCACCTTTCAATACTGAATGGACAAGCTGAAGTTTAACCACACCAAAGAGCATCACCCAGAAAATGAGCTCTGCAGCCTGGAAAGATACAGCACCCTTAAAGGCAGACTGGTAAGTGAGAGAAGCCAGTTTGAAATGGCCAAGTGCAGCAAGATTCCAAGTCAAGAACATTCTGAAAAAGACAACATTATAGATGCACTAGCAGAACTGATGGGTGCCAGAGACTTAGGGAGAAGAGCAGTGAAACTCTTCTGTATGACATTATCTTGTATACGACGTGACACACACAATCACATCACAAGTAAGAGGAACCCTAAAGTAAAGGATGAACTTTGGCTTATTCTAAATGTTGCTTCATCCTTTCTCTTTATCAAATGTTCAACACTGGTTTAGTAACTAACAAACACCCTACACCAATGCAATATGTTGAAAACAGTGAAGACTATCAGCTGGAGAGAAGGGGTATTTTATACTATGTGTAATGGCACATTTAACTGTCACCTTGATTGGATTAAAGGATGCTGATGATTAATGAGCTTCTGGGTGTGTCCATGAGGGTGTGTCTACAAATGATGGGTATATGGGATAGTGAGCCAAACTGGAGAACCTTCTTAAGCTAGGCAGCACCATCCAATAGGATGGTGTCTTAGGTGGAACAAAATTCTTCACTCTCCCAAAGTGGACTCTGCCAGTGATTCTCTAGTGAGTTTCCAGAATCTTTGGTCTGGACTAAGGCAGCACCATTGATCCCCCTTGTTCTGAGGCTTCAGCCTCTGCAACTCGGCAGCTACCACTTCTCAAGCTCTCCAGGCTGCAGATGGAGACTCTGGACATCCACCTTCGGGTCAATTAGGCCAATCTAATGGATCCTCTTTAATAATCATACTTCCTCTTGATACACTTCCTCTAGACAACACTGACTAATAAACTATGTAAGCCTAAAATTGCTCAAAAAAACAAAGTTTATCTAATAAAGAAGTAAATAAACTACCAAGCCATGAAGTTTTAAAAATGTATACATAAGAGGGGCTGGGGATGTGGCTCAAGCGATAGCGCACTCGCCTGGCATGCGTGCAGCCCTGGTTCGATCCTCAGCACCACATACCAACAAAGATGTTGTGTCAGCTGAGAACTAAAAAATAAATATTAAAAAAAATTTAAAAAAATGTATACATAAGAAACAATATGATATGCTAAATACATTTTTCATAATAATGCAAAAAAAAGCAAAGAGGAAGAGTCATAGTTACAAATTTCAAAAGTATGAACAAAAGCAAGAAAACTGATTTTCAATACTATTTTCATCTGGAAAGAAATTGGATGATAACTCTTCAAAACTCACTCCAACTGCTGGTGTAGTGGTGTGCACCTGAAATTTCAGCCACTAGAGAGGTCAAGGCAGGGAAATGGCATAAGTTTGAGGCTTGTCTCAGCAACATAGCAAGACACTCAGAAATTTAGTAAGACTGGTCTTCATCAAAAATAAAAAGGAGGTCTGGGACTGTAGCTGAGTTGCAGACCACTTGCTAACATGTGTGAGGCACTGGGTATGATCCTCAGGACCACAGAAAAATAAATAAAATAAAGGTATTCTTTCCATCTACAAATAAACAAAATATTATTAAAAAAAGAAAAAGAAAACATAAATAAATAAGAAGGGCTGAGAATATTCTCAGTGGTTGAGTGACTGTAGGTTTATTCCCCAGTAAAACACCTGCCCACCTCCAGAACATTGCTCACAAATTGAAATTTATTTCTGGAAGATAACTAAGCATGAGCAAGTCCATGGCATCAATTTTCAGCAATCAATAAGAAAGCAAATAAATAAACAACGGTCTACAATACTAATTCTCTTGGGCTTGAGAGTAGCTTGATAAAATACATGTAAAGAAAGATAAAAATGATTATGAAACAAAAGGTACACAATTAGAGGCATAAAAACACAATAAAATCAGTAGAAAGACACCACACTTTCTCACAAAGATTGAATGTTCATATGTTCTAAACTCTCTAAAGAACACTGAGCTTTTCAGAAAATTCTGTGAAATTTAGGGCATGGTTTACTGTATTTTAGAGGTAAACTTAAGAAAAACTATATCTAAAAATGGAAATAGGAGGGTTGGGATTCTGGCACAGCAGTAGAGTGCTTGCCTAGCACATGAGAGACCCTAGGTTTGATCCTCAGCACCACATAAAAATAAATAAATAGGTATTGTGTCCAACTACAGCAACAACAAAAAATACTCTTCAAAAAATTGAAAACAGTAAACTGTATCTAAGACCAAGTAACAGGACAGAGAGAATAGAAAGAACATTTATGTTGTACAGGACAGAGAGAATAGAAAGAGCATTTATGTTACTCTCAAGTTTCATAAGCTAAAAGGCTAGCTTCCAAAGGGGTGGCCGTACGAGGAGGCAGTTGGGAGGGAACAGGAATTAGGTGACATGGTGAGAAGATCAGCACCCTTATTGAAACACATGGATCTCATATTGCAGAAAACAGGTGTCATTTACTCTTTCACTGATATTCAGTGATTAAATGATTACAGTTAGGTATTCAAGGCATTGCCAAAGTTGTCCTTAAAAATTACAATGAAGACGGGTGTGCTGGTTCACACCTGTAACCCCAGCGGCCCTAGATGATGTAGCAAGACTCTGTCTTAAAACAAAGAATCTAAAAGGGGCTGATGGTTAAGCACCTCTTGGTTCAATTCCTGATACCAAAAAACCACACAGTTCACTTGAACCTGCCAAGTTCAGACAACAACACTGAAAAACTATCGTCCTTTGTCAAATTCATCACCTTGTGAAGGACAGATACTAGTTTTCATGAAATCACATTCATAAATTTGTCCAAAATTATTTTTGTAGAATTGGACTCAAATTCTGCAGCAATAATGCAAGACAGAGTTTCTCTGTATCTTACGTGGTATTTTGGAATCGAGGGTAGGATTTCAATTTGAAACCACTGAAAAGAAATCTGAATCTTACAAACTTTCTACACATACTCAGGGGTAGAAAAAAGTAAATTAGATAATTAGATGTTTTCTTTTTCTTTTTTTCTTTTTTCTTTTTTGTTTGATGCACCAAGATTAAACCCAGAGATATTTTACTACTAAGCCACATCCACAGTCATTTTTATATTTTATTTTGAGATGCAGTCTCACCAGGTCGCATAAGGCCTTGCTAATTTGCTAAGGCTGTCCTCAAATTTGCAACACTCCTGTCTCAGCCTCTGGAGCAGGAAGGATCACAGGTGTGAATTACTGTACCTGGCTGTAAGCTGGGATTTTTAACAACAACCAAAAAAAAGGTGGATTTTAATCCACCTCTCTCTTGCCTCTTTAATAATAGTCCATCCCATTTGATTCTGAATAAATAAACCTGGGCCTCAGATAAGTGAGCACATCATTTCAAAGTGATACACAGAAAGCTTTGGTGCTGAGGGAGCACAGATGTGTCAGGTTCAAGGGGCAGGGAATGTCCCTGACAGCTGGGACATGCTTCCTCCTGGTCTTGCTCATGAAAAGCATCCAGGATCACCCTCCCAGGCACCTGGACCATGACTCCAGTCTATGAGGCTTTTCAGGTCTGCACAGCTCTGCACTGGGGTGGGTGGTCCTTATGCTCTGGGAGAGGTTTTGCTCCTTCACACTGTGAGAGACTAAAAGGGCAGGAGTCACTGCTGACCTGGCCCCTCAGAACCAGCATCCACAGGCTGACTGTCTGGATGTCTCCAAGAAATAGGAACAGAGCTTGGGGAAAACAAGGTCCCAAGGAAGTAGCTGTTTAGATGGGGCCTTTTCCAGAAGATTCCTCAGCCCAAGGCCCCAAGCAGCTTCCCTGAGAGGCTGCACCCCACACCTTAGGCTGTCATCTGGGAGCAGCTGACCCAGGGCCTGAAATTCTGTTCACCCTGGAAGGAACAGGGCAGCTGTGGGCACACTGTGGCAGCTCCAGGAGAGGATAGTGGCTGAGGACATGGGACTCTGGGAGGTGTCCAAAGGGAACCTCTGCCCAAGAAATCTGACATGGTGCCTACACCTAAGGAAGATAAAAGAAAAAGCACAAGATTTCTACAGTTGTGAAATCAAGTTCTCTATACAGTTGCATCTACATCAAAGAACCTTCAGAGTACTTGACTTTGGCTAACTAGACCACCATGAGGGTGGAAAGGCAGAGTTCTGTATGGAGAGCAAACATTATCTTGGGCTATCTTAAGCCCTTTAATAGCACATCATCTTAATTTCTATATCAGACCACAATCTCAAAACTTCTCAGAATATATCACTGACCTTACGAGACGTCTCCAAAATCTACCAAAGCTCAGAATGCAGTAACAGACATACAGAAGAAATTTTCCTTGTTTTTTCTGTACCCCACCAATCTGATGTTCCTACCAAGGCAATTTGTTAATGCAGTGATACACAGTTTCTTTTATAAAAGTTCATGGAGGCCAGGCACAGTGGCACACAACTATAATCCCAGCAGCTTGAGAGGCTAAGATAGGAGGATTGCTAAATTCAAAGCCAGACTCAGCAACTTAGTGAGACCATCAGGAACTTAGTGATATCATGTCTGAAAATACAATATAAAAAGAACTTGGAATGTGGCTGAGTGTTTAAGTTCCCCTTGGTTCAATCCCTGGTATATTAAAAAGGGGGAAAAAAGAAAGAAAAAAAATGAATGAAAGAAAGAAAATAAAGAAGAAAGAAAGAAACAAAAGAAGTGATGTAATCTTTTACAGGGAGGGTCACACACATCATTCATGGTAACTTGAATCCATGTTCCTTAGTATGATAATTAAAATGAACCCAACAGATTGGGAAGCTGAGGCAGGAGGATCACAACTTTCAGCCAGGGCTGGACACCATAGACAGATCCTTTCTGAAAATCATACTGAAAAGAGCTGGGGATAAAGGACAGTAAAAGAATCAGACATTATTGTAGTGGCATCCAATTTTTTCACACAAAAAAAAATAAATTAACTTGGTTTCTCCAGAAATCTGCACCATGGCTAATTTTAGGACTGTCAACAAAAGACTGTCCACAAAAAAGTTCAGTGTAGATAAACTTCCAATTTTTGTGTTGCCCTACTTTACTGGGCTGCTAGTCTGGAAGAAATCAGCACTCCTGGGCTGGGGATGTGGCTCAAGCGGTAGTGCGCTCGCCTGGCATGCGTGCGGCCCGGGTTCGATCCTCAGCACCACATACAAAAAAAGATGTTGTGTCTGCCAAGAATTAAGAAATAAATATTAAAAAAATTCTCTCTCTCTCTAAAACAAAAATTAAAAAAAAAAAATAAAGAAAAGAAATCAGCACTCCAAGTGCTGGACTCCCCCTTACTAGTTTTTTACAAACTTGTATCCAGAATAATAGTTTGTAGAAATTTGCAAACAAGGCCTCTGGCCTTGATCTGGGCTTCACAAACAAGTCACCAACTGGGCTCCATGGTAACAGCTGGTAGGGGAGGAAGAAAAGGGGAGAAGAAGCTCTCCCCTTCTCAGGTGCTGTTCTTGAAGGGTTAACTTGGCCAGAACAGAGAAATAAAAACCTGCTTTTATGTGTGTGATGTGACAACTTGACTATGATGACTCCACTTTGTGAACTCAGCCATGACACTCAAAAAGCTCATGACTGGGGCAGTTTTTATTCTTTTGTTCAAGAAAATTCCCCAAGAACACAGAATGATCTATGGGGCCTACTGGAGACTAACTGACTATAACTTTCAGGCTTTCTTACATTGCCTGGACCCCCAAACTTTTCTTTTGTGGTTTTTGTGCTTAAATATAGAGCCAACTGAAGGCAGGGGCAGCACTCTGAGCATCTCATTCTTTCGAGAGCAGAGTGTCTGCCACTGGCCAGCAATAAAGGCTTAACTAGAATGAGACTGTGTGCTCTGAGAGTTATTTTGGGGTCCCGGTATTACAATATGAACTTCTGATCCCCTGCCCTTACATGCTGGTTATAAAATTCTGAAACCATTTGAACTCGAGGTTCAGGGGACGGATGGATTGATTACAGCAAAAGCATTGCCCTCTGAGACTGGCTGCAGTCAGATAAACCTGTTTACAACTATCTTCAGTGCCTTGCCTCCTTTGTCCCTACATCATTATTACCCTGGTGCTTACCTAACTACAGGACTGGTGTGACTCGACTCTACATCATGGACTCTCAGAAAAGGGAGCAGTTATACTTTATTGATGTAGCCCAGGTTTCCATATCCCTGGGATCTATACAATCTATACCCCTTATTCCCTTTAAAACAGTTATTTTGACCAAACACAAGGAAGTGTTAAGTGATCATTCTTTCCCCTCAAAGATAATATTCACAAATAGAAAACAAATGCTTTCAAAAGTGTTCTTCTTGCCAGGAACATTGGCACAAGCCTGTAACCCCAGTTAAGTGGGAGGCGAAAGCAGGAGGATCACAAATTGGAGGCCAGCCCAGATTCCAACACAAAGGGAAAAGAGGAAGGGAGGAAGGAGGGAGGGGGGAAAAAGATTGATTGATTCTTTCTAATATTTCTCTAAGCGATAATGACAATTAGCAGACGGTGTCTATTTGAAACGAGTGGGAAGAAGGAATGTCTGGCTGAGCTGTGAGGTAGAGGGAAGGTGGCCTTTTAGAAGGCAGGTGGCGCCTGCAATTTAGAGGACGTCCACTGGGTGGAGCTCCACTGGGAGAAGGAAGGTGCACTTATGGTCCTGCTTCCTACACGTTGGGAAAAGTGAGTGCGGGTCACAGGTAGGGAGCAAAGGGGACATCTGGGACCTGAGCCTCCTTTCCAAACCCAGGGAACCAGGGGACAGGGCCCAGGGCCACCCGACACCAGCGACTGCGCGTGCCACTCAGAAGCTCGCCTGCCCGCCGGGCCCCAAGGAAGGTGCTGACCACCTACCTTCAGCGAACTCACCATTTTTGGCTTCTCTGGTGACCTGGCGTAATCTGGAGAATCCTCCGTGCACCTAAGATCCCCAAGAACACCGCAGCGCAGTCACTTGGGTACCTGGAGCACAGAACACGGGGCCTGGAGCAGGATTAACCCAGTCGGTGAGGAAGAAAAGCCCTAGAGCTTGCGGAAGCCCGCCCTTGTCCTCCCTCTGCGCACTGATTAGACAGTTTCCCCCAACGACCCAGATAGATGGCCTCCAGGTCCGCCTCTGGATCGTGACTGACAGCTAACAGCATCCAATCACTGGCTGAATTTGGGTAGAGTGACATATTGTTGGCCCGAGCCCTTTTCAGGAGGACCTTCCTGGCTGTGCTGGGAGCTAATCCAGTTGAGAAGCCTTGGCTTAGCCTCTGGGACAGAGGTGACACCTGGCGCTGAGCTAGGCTTCAGCCATAGAGTGCTTTCTGAGTATGGCGAGGCCCTCAACACAAAAACAAAGCACAGCTTCTCCAGGAGGCTGAGGCTGGAGGAGCCTAAGGTCAGGTCTGCATCTGCAAACAGTGATACCCTGTCTTCAAATAAAATGAAAAGGTGGAGATGGAGCTCAGAGGACGGGATCAAGCCCCATTTGGTTTATTCCCCAGTACCTGAAAAAAGAAAGAATGATATTTTATTATATATAATATATATTTTATATATTTTTGGTATATATAAAATATATATCATATATTTTTTATAAAATATATAGAATATATTATATATTTTTATATATAAAATACGTATTTTATATAATATATTCTATATATAAAATGGATATTTTATATAATATATTTTATATATATAAAAATATATATTTTTATATATAAAATATATATTTCTATATATAATATATATATATTTCTCACACTAAGTACATCTAGTCATAATATTATCTACAATATATTATATATATTATATAATATATATATATATATTTTCCCCAGCTGATGCGACCTCAAGTGACTTAGAAAAACACAGTCTCCAAATTTTTGAAATACTTTTTAAAGATATCATATATATGACCCATATATAATACTTAAAAATGAAAACAATTTGAAAATTATTTAGTAATTCTCCTCACCTCCTGGTTTCTGTTGCTTTGAGGAGGCTCCTGATCTACAAAAGGAAGCAACTGGGGTTGGCTCTGATGCCCAAGGCTCCCTCCCCAGCAGAAAGGGTGGGGGAGGAAGGAGGGCAATTCTCTAGGTTAGCAATGTGCTGTGAAAATAAAATGGGTGCTTTTTGCTTAGTGTAGATGTTCTACTTCGACTGTTAGGAAGTCTCCTGCAGAGATGTGACTCTGGTTACCCCACAGGCCTGGTCAGGTGTTCACCCAAAACCAAAAAGAAAAGGTTATGATGCAAAGCAGGAAAGAAATTTTGACCAGTGCAGCTACACCAGGAAGACAAGGAAACCTTGTCTTTACCCTGTCTTCAGATGCTGACAAGGACTTTGAGGTTTTGTAGAATGGGTAATCATAGGGGAAATTGTATCTAGGATTTAGTATTATCTGTAGGATTTAAGCTTCAGGCATCTGTGGTCTTATAACTTGTCTGTGAGCTCACACTCACTTGCCCCCTGGACGCATGTTACTTTATTGCAAAGACTGACCTCACTTTGTCAGGAGGAAGTCCCCCTCCAGTGTATTCTTTCCATGTAAAGACTTTCAAGAAAAGCCACAAGTCTTTGGAAGCAACATACCCACAGGAGCTGACCCAGCACTCTCTGCATCCTGGGTTTCAACTGATAGTCCAACCAGAAAGAAACGAAAACCTTGCTCAGCTGGGTCCCTTAACCCTGCATATAAACCATAAAAAATTGCCACTTGGGGCCAATATTGCCTGTTATGTCTATCCCCCTCTTGGAAATTAAGTACAGTTTTTTTCTCTACTGTTAAGTTGGGCTTTGTGAAGTCTTTCACATCCTGCTCACTGGCGCAAGTTCATTCTACCTAACAATATTGCCTAAGGCCAAGGGGCAATATAGTTAGGTAGAATGAACTTGTGAAAAAATCATATTCCCATCATTCCTCCTCCAATTAAAAAATTCTTCAGGAGAAGGATGGAATGTGTGGGAAGGGCGCCCCTGTAAGGCTCGTGCAGGAACACACAGCTGCAGAGTTCTTAGGGTCCCTGTTAGCTTCAGATTGTGTCACCTGAGCAGCAAGTGGAGACCTACTCAAAGATCCCGTATTTCAGAGATGGGGGTATTTGCACAGAGCATATCAATAACCTTTGGAAAACATTTATTAGTAAAATCTTGTTATATTGATGTATGCATAGATTTTGGAATGCTTCAGTCTAGAGACTGTTTTCACATTCTTTATGGTGTTTGAAGAGAAAATTCTTATCAATTAGATGAGGTACTCTTTATCAGATTTTCTGTTCTTGCTGGTGTAGTGGTTAATGCCTGTCACACCAGCAGCTCAGGAGGCTGGTGCATGAGGACTGTGAGTTTCAAACCAGCCTTGGCAACTTAGTAAGACATGAAACAACTCAATGTGAGACCCTGTCTCTAAATAAAATATAAAGAAAAGCTGGGCATGTGGATCAGTAGTTAAGTGCCCATAGGTTCAATCCTCCATACCGAGAAAATAAAATAAAAAATAAAAAATTTTTAAAAGTGGTTTCTGATTGAACATTCAGTATGATTCTAAGACATCTTCCCTCTCTCAAGATCACCAAAATTCCCTCTTGTTTTTCGAGTAATTTCAGTATTCGCATTTCTGTGTGTTCCATGACACTAGAGTATATTTGGATACATTATACATACAAGGAGTATAACTTATTCTGATTAGGATCCCAGTCTTTTAGTTGTACATAATGTGGAGTTACCCTGGTCTGTAGTTATATATGAACATAAAAAATGTGTCCCATTTAGTTTACTCTCTTTCCTATACAATTCCCCTCCCTTCCCATAATTTCCCTTTATCTAATCCAATAGACTTTTATTTTTTCTCTCCTCAACCTCCCTGTGTGTGTGTGTGTGTGTGTGTGTGTGTATTGCATTTTCTTTATCCATTCATCTGTTGAAGGGCAACTAGGCTGATTGCATAGTTGAGCTATTGTGAATTGAGTTGCTAGAAACATTTTTGTGGCTGAGTCACTGTAGTGTGCTGATCTTTAAGTCCTTTGGATATAAATCGAGAAGTGGCATAGCTGGGTCAAATGGTGCTTCCATTTCAAGTTTTCTAAGGAATCTCCATACTGCTTTCCAGAGTGGTTGCATCAATCTGCAGTCCCACCAACAATGGGTGAGTGCCAGGTTTCTGTTCTCCTGACTAAAAGGCTCAGGGGTCACTCTAGTTAAACTGGGCTAACTGGGCTTCATGAAATAACCACACAAGAGAAACAAATACCTTTTTCTTTGGGGTTGCTGTGACAGCTCCTCTTACCTTAAGGGTCTGGAGAGAGAGAGAGAGAGAGAGAGAGAGAGAGAGAGAGAGAGAAAGAGAGAGAGAGAGAGAGCACGGGCTGACCCCTTTTATTGAGGAGAAGCTATTAAAATGAGGCAAGGGTCAGGTTTCAGGGGGCTGAGTCTATCTTCATGATGTCCACTGTCAGCAGGTTGACTGACACCTGGGTAGGCCACACCCAAGGGCACAGTAAGAGGAGGGGACACACACAAGGCACTACCCTAGAAGATTCTATCCTAAACAGGGCAAGGGGTTATATTACAAAGGAACAGGTGAGCATAGCTTCACCCATGGGGCTGTAGCAAGACACACCCATTTCTGTGACTGAGCGCCTCAGCACCCAGCTGGGGAGTGTAACTCAGTCACCCGTAAGATTGGCCTCCCACAAGGGCTGACATCTCTGGATCAATCTTCAGTCATTTGAACCTCGATTCTGGGTCTTCCATGTCTGATAGCACATTCAGGTACCCCAATAAGATGAGAGAAACCTTCTGGGAAAACACTAGCATGACCTCTACCCCAAATTATCACTGGATCTTATTCTTTCTGTTGTTATGTTTGTAAATCCTTCCACCAAACATGGCTCAAGGGACCTGCTGCAGTGGAAAAATGTGTTTTTCAGCTGCAGTGTGACTTTCAGAGTCACAATAAAAAAAATAAAACAAAACATGATAAAGTTATTTTTTAAAGCCTTATTCCCCACATTTTTTTATAATTGTAACTGAATAGATAAATGAGCTAATTCTACAATGGCTTGACCTTGATGCTTCTATGGAATATCTGTTTCATGATCAATACAAAATTGACGGCAAAACTGTGAAAAGAAAAATTGGTATAAGCTAGTGTATTATCAATTTCAAACTGTAAAAGACATTCTAATGCTACAAAAGTAGCTAGACAGTGAGAAATAACATGCTGAGTATTTTATTTTACACAGGCAGTGGCAAAAGTAAATCTAGAGTAAGTATCAACAATAACATGAACTTAATATTGTTTGCCAAATTGAGGGATGTGAGTTACATTCATTTGCCAAAACTGATTTGGTAATAAACCATGGGATTAACTAAAGTTTTTAAAGATAAAATATGTTTAAAACATTGTGAGATTTGATGAACTATTTGACAAGTTTATCCCCAGGAATATTAAATTTTTATGTAAAGAAAAAGTATTCTGATGATGTAAACAATGTGAGGCTTGTGCAAAATCATATAAAGATATTTATTCACAAACAGCAACAAGTTATTCAATCTTATCATTACCTGATGCTAAAGGACTTGGAAGATTAGAATGTGCCCTACTTATATGGCTAATGAAACATGGATAGTGAAACATTTGAATTGTCTTTTGTAAGGTCTGAAACAAATTAAATAACTCTTGCAATGATGTGTTCCCAGTAGTTGATGTTTCAATATTTTTTGTAACACAAACTGCATGTAAAATATCTGAATAAACATTGATTGATTGGCTCATTTGCAAAATGAATTAAAGCACAAATGAGAGCTTGAAGTTCTGCTCATTGTGCAGAAGTATAAGATGTCTGTATTATCTCTGTATGATCATGGCTATAGAAACCTACTTTTCCTGAACTTGATCCATCAGAAAATATTGTTAGTACTCCAACTATTGGTTAAGCCATACAATTTTGGGGAAAATAAATGTAGTCACAAAGCAAACTAAATAATTTTATCATGAAGGTAATGGCTTTTCATTTGACCAGGGAAATTAGCAAAAGCTATCTGCCAATTATTAGAAGACTGCCAAAGCCAATCATGCTCTTGAGTATAAAAAGACACAATAATATTAGGCTATGACCCAACTATCATCAAAACTCATGTCATTCCTTTAATAACTGAGTAATAAAGCCATGGAAATGAGTTGATGACTTTTGAGGAGAATGAGGTAGGCAAGGCCACTCAATAATTCCCAATTATTGCCATATTGCTCCTGTAGGAGTATGAACATTGGGAAATGTTAGACAATATACAGGCTCTTGTGGATTAATTCTAGTAAGCTGTGCAGTCTCCATGGCAGACTCAACCTTTAGTATGGTAATTCTTTTTTCTGCCATAAGTTGATGAGAAAGTACAGAAGAATCTCCCTGGGCAATCTGAAACAGAGGACTGAAATCTGCAGTGGCTAATTTTAAACTTGGTCACACCCAATAAATATCACCTAGAAACTTTTAGATGCCATGTGCTTTGGGCAATCTATTTTGCTTGGGGTTGCTGCTGATATTTCCCAAGGTAAAACCTAAATCTCCATGGCCCCATAATGAGAGAAGACCCCCAATAATTCACGGGTGACTCCCTGCAACTTAGTTGAGCCCTGCCGCAAAATAAAGTATAAATATGGCTGGGGACAGGTTTCAGTTGTAAAGTGCTCCTGGGTAAAACCACCAGTACAAGAAAAAAATAAGCAAACAAAAACAAAAAAGAAAACAGCTGGAGGGCTCTGCACATGTGAGACAAAATTATCTGTAACAGAAATTGTTAAATAGAGGCAAGAACATGATATATACTTGTAATAACATAGATTAAATTATATATTAAATATATGCATATTTGTGATAAAAATTAAGATATATAATATATATCAATAAAGTGGGCAATCTCACAAACTAAGTTATAAATATACACATGTCTAAAAACAGTGTTCCAAAATATGTGAATTGCAAACTATCAGGATTAAAGGGAAAAAAATCTACAAAAATTGGTAGATAATTTGTGATATCCCACTTTCAAGAAAGAATGAAATGACTAGCAAAAAAATCCATGTAACACAAACTGGCTTGAACAACAATATAACTACACTAGGTCTACAGGACTATACAGAATATTCTGCCCCAAAGAGTAGAATACATATTTTTCTCCACTGTGTAGGAAACATTGTACAGAACTTGCCATTTTAAAGCCATAAAAATATCAATAAATTTAAAAGCACTCAAATCAGGACAATGATCTTTTGTAACTACAATGAAATTAAGTTAAAAAAAATTAAAAGTTTGCAAACATGTAGCAATTAGACAGTGTACTCTTTAGGAAGAAAAAAATAGAAAATAGTTTAGGTGGATTAAAATGAAAGCAAACATGTCTGAATTTATGAGGTGCAGCTAAAGTAGCCCTCAGGAGAAAATTCATAACCACAAAAGCCTACATTATATAAGAAAAACCTCCCAAACCAAAACCTAACTTTATGCAGTAACTAGACAAAGAAAAGTAAACTGTAATCAAATTGCACTGGGGATGAATTTTGATAAAAAATAGAGCAAGAATAAAAGAAATATAGAAAAGAAAGAATTAAGAAAAAATCTTGATCGTTCAAAGAAATTACAAAATTGATTGTTCAATTAACCAAGAAAAGAGAGAGAGAGAGCGTACTCAAGTTAATAAATATCAAAAATAAAAGTGAGACAATCAAAACAGACTCCACAAAAAATTTAGGAAATTTTAAGAGCATATTATGATCAACTGAATGTGAACAAATTTCTATAAAACATCCATCAATACTGACTTAGACATAGAAAGTCTAAAAAGACTTAATAAGAGATTGAATCAGTATAAACAGAATAAAAACATCCATTCAGAGATGAGCATGGTTGGCACACACCTGTATTCCAGTGACATGGGAGGCTGAGGCAAGTGGTTCGAGAGTTCAAAGCCAGCCTTAGCAAAAGCAAGGCACTGAGCAACTCAGTGAGACCCTGATTCTAAATAAAATACAAAATAGAGCTGGGCATGTGGCTCGGAAGTCAAGGGCCCCTGAGTTCAATCCCTGGTACCCAACAACAATAACAATCCATATTAGAAATGTGAAGTGAGACTATCAAACTATATCTAACTCTAAGAACAGATAGATGGCTTTATGTGAATTAAATCCTAGGGTCACTATGAAAGAATTATTTAAAGAAAAAGTTCAGCATTTGTGCAGGATATAGCACCAATATATGAATACAATTTTTGTTCCTGAAAAATAAATATTCAAAGAAAAATTATTAAAAAATTCTATTTATGGTAGCATCAAACATGAAATACATAGAAAAAACTTACAAATCTGTCTTGTAAGCAGAAAATACTATAGAAAATTTTTAAAGAAATTAATAGGCATCAACTGTTAATTGATAAGATTAATCTTGCTGAAATGGTAAAATGCAAGTTGATTTACATAATAGTGTAAACCTAACTAAAAGTCCCACGTGCCATTTTTGAAAAAGTAGGAATGGTAAGCCTACAGTGAACATAGAAGTTCAGTCTACCTCAAATATGAAATACAGGTTTTCTTCAAGAAAAACATAAAGAACAAAATAGGAACACTCACCCCAATTTTAAAGCTCAGTATAAAGTTTCAGTTCTAAAGAAAGAGGATTCTGATTCCTCACCCTGTTCAAAATCAATTCAAAAGGGGTAAAAGACCTGAGTGTAAAACTACAAAATAAACAAGAGAAAGCAATTTAAGCTCTGGAAAGGACAACAGATGTTTTGGAAATAATTTCAAAATCAGAAAATGAATAAATAAAATAAAAATGGCATTAAAGTAAACACCACTGATGCGGATGTGGAGAAAAATCAGCACTTATGAATGGTGTGTGAAAGTAAATTGGGTAGCTGATATAAAAATCTATGCATATTACTCAAAAAACTAACAACAGCTGGGATCATGGCACACAACTAATTCCATATATTTAATAAGCTAAAGGAGAGGATTACAAGTTTAAGGCCAACTTGTGCAAGTTCAAGGTCAAAGAGGGCAAAACCCTGTCTCCAATAAAAAAGAAATATGCTGGAAGCCAGAAATGGTGATAAATGCCTGTAAAGTAGGCAACTTGGGAGACTACAGTAAGAGGATCCTGAATCTGCTGTGAGGTTAAAGAAACTTAATGTAATGCTCTCTCAAAATAAATTAATAATAATAATAATAATAATAATAATAATAAATAAGGCACTGTGATGTTGTCTAAATGTCAAATGTTTTCCAAGCACATGAGGCTTTGGTTAAGTCTTCAGTATCTCAACTAAACAATACTAAAATAGAACTACTTATGATTCAGTTATCCCACTTTGGGGTATGTAATGAAAACAATAAAACACTCATCTGATAACTGGATGCTCATCTTTATTGAGGCACTTCCCAGTTGAAATGATATGGAATTGCCTAGGAACTCTGGGATAGATGGATAAAAAAAATGGCATATATGTAGGCATACATCCATGAAAATCAAATCCTGCCACCTGCAACAACTGGGTGAAATTGGAGGGTAGTGTGGTAAAATGAAATAAAACCAGACACAGAAATACAAACACTGCATGCTGTCCTGCATGTGGGGGAGGCTAAACCTAAACTTAGGTTGGTGATTTTTAAAGGTTAAAGAGTGGAAGTGGGAAATGAGAAAGGGATTTCATCAGTGCATGTGGCATATGTGTTAAAATACCAAGCAGAGACCCTTTATTATGCACATATAGTACATCTTCACAAAGCTATTTTTAAAATGTTACTGTAATCAGTACTGAGTCACACTTACAAAATGGTTAAATGGAATAATATTGCCAGGCATGGTTGTGGATACCTATAGTACCAGCAACTAAGGGAACTGAGGAAGGAGAATTGACAATTTGAGGTCACCCTTGGGAACACAGCAAGATATTGTCTCAAAACCAAAAAAAAAAAAAAAAATTGAACTGGGCATATATCTCAGTGGTAGAGTGTTCCTAGATTCAAATTCATTACTGCAAAAAGAAATAAGTAAATGGAATAGAATTTAGAAATACATCCTTATATTTATGGTCGATAATTTTTCAAGGAGAATGCCAAGACATTACAGGAAAAATGTTTTCAAATCATCTGGAACAACTATCCATATAAAACTTGGAACACAATCTCAAACACTTTCACACTTATCACAATTAATTTTAAATGGAAGAAAAGTGTAAATATGAGAATTTAAACTACAAGATTCTTAGCAAAAAACATGTAAAAATCTCATGATCCTGCATTGAACAATAAATTCTTAGAAAAGACAAATTTTCTTTGTTTCTTTTTGGTACCAGGGATTGAACCCAGGTGAGCTTAACTACTGAGAAACATTCCCAGCCCTTTTAAAAATTTTACTTAGAGCCCAATTGCTAAGTCTGGCTTTGAACATGTGATCCTCCTGCCTCAGCCTCCCAAACTGCTGGGATTAGAGGCGGGGGCCAAATGATACTGCTTATAATGCCACATATTTAGAAAGTATTTACAGGATTTTAGATATGAGCTTTATGATGTGGCATAATAAATTTTGTGAAGGGTAAAGAAAAATATATTTATAATTTAGCCAATATGCTTTCTTAAACTATAGACGTCATCTAGCCTTCTTTATATACTATTTGAAATTTCACTGTTCCCAATGGGGACTTCTATCTGAAAAACTCCAAACACATTTACCTTGTAGAAGTCAAACCTGGACATCCATTTTTCTTAATCTATAGACTTAACTAAAATTGAAATTTCTCAAGAGTAAAGATTATTCCTCTGGAGCCAAATGATCAATAGCATTGTGTGGAATCATATTAGCTGAAGGGCTGTAAAAGAAATAATATTAACTAATTACCTTCTGACCCCAAATAACATCTGTATACTTGTCGCTTCTTCATGTAGTCATGAATGTGTTGTTGAGTCAACAAAAAGAGAAATCTTATAATTTTGTGGGCATATTTTTTAACAAATTATGAATTATCATGAAAATGGTTCTCATTTTCACCAAACTCACAGAAGTGTCAATAGAGTCAAGATTAAGCCTATTACATTGAGAAATGTCTTTGTTCCTTTATTAATTATTTGTTGGTACTGGAAATAGAACTCTGGGGTACTTTACCCCTGAGCTACATCTCCAGTGCCTTTCTTCATTTTTAAATTTTATTTTTTATTTTTGAATTTCAGTTACACATAACATTAATATTTATTTTGACATGAAATCAAACCACTTTTAAATGGGGATTATTCTATCTGAGTGGCATGATTAAAATAAATACAAATATTATATAGCCATAACCACATCCGAAGTAATGAAAATTTTCTCAATTGTTCTTATGACTTTTATGCTTCTAGCTATTACACAAAAAACTTTGATCCTTCTTTAATTTTACTTTTGTACATGATGTGAGGTACGTATCCAAATACACTTTTTCTTCTTGTGGATATCTAGTCATCTCAGGGGCACTTTTCTTTAGCTTTTGCTCTTGAAAAATATAAGCACTGTGTGTGTGTGTGTGTGTGTGTGTGTGTGTGTGTGTAATCCCTCTGAACACCATTCCAAATTGCTGCCCATGCAGGTCAGGCAAATTGCTTCCCACGCAGTTACAAATTTCCACCCCCGACCTGCAAAGTCAGCTGAACTTAAGGGCACTCATTTGAATTTCCAGGGACACCAAATAAAACATAGACACACTTTACCTTTACACAAGCTTCAGGACTTATTCTCTGCTCTTGGCCTCAGGCCCCACAAAAGGGAGGGCAAGAGAAAGTCACAAGAGGCTGGTGAGAATGTGACCACCTTCAGAAGAGAGCTTTTATTTGAGGACTAATGTTCTTAGAAAGTTCTATTCAAAAAAGGCCAGAGGAGCAGGGTTAAAAGGACCATGAGGGTAAGTAAATCCTCATTAATAATGCCTACATCTGAAGACCCGCCTCTCTATGTGAGCTGGGACAACGCCCAAGTCACCACAAATGTAGTGACTGGTCAGAGCCTCCTGCTTCAGGACTGGAAGGCATGGGTCACTCAGAAGAGCTTTCCTCATATCCGTTCTTCTTTCTCTGAAAAAGCAGGTGATGGGTCATTATTTTGAGTCCCTGAATTTTTCTTCTCGGGCACAACATCCTATAATTACAACACAAGAGAGAATAAATAGCAATGAGAACAATACAAGGATATACCATGCAGAGTGTTTAAGAATGTTCCAGGGTTAAAGCTGTTTAATTCTTTAAGTATTTGATCAGCTTAAAAAGTAGTATCTGAAAAATCAATCTTACATTTTTGTATCTTGAATGTGATGATGCAGCTCCAAAAGATCCAAGCATTCTTCTTTCAAATATCCAACAAATGGTTTTGAAGCTTCTTCCAATACCACTAAGAAGCATTGCATTTGGGAGCAGTAACACACACATACTTATAGCTAGCATGACATTTAAGTCTTTCCTTGAATTTCAAAGTGGAAAGTTCATTATCTATATTCATTACAGCAGCCTCTAAGGCATTTAGCTTGGTCTCATTCCTTTCATCAAGATTTATTTGATTGTGAAGAGCCTTGGAAGTATTCTGAGCCAAATAATTAAGAAAATTTGCATGTTCAATATTTGAGATATGGCCACCAAAGCTGTCACCATGGAAGCTTGGTTTCATAAGAAACCAAGGAAACAACTCTCACTATTATGAGTCCAAGAGCACACTTAGGTCTCACTAGCTGGGCGTGTATTTGTTGTAAGACTTGAAAAGCAGCATCACCCTACCATGGCTCTGAAATATTTTCTGGTAATAAGACAAAAAAGGGCTGATGAAGTTTCAATGTTCCTTTTTTCTCTTTTATTTCTGGTGAAACAATTAATTAAATTACATTTATGACATATAACAAGATATCTATCATCTTTCCTTTTAACTTGTACATTTCCTGTAATTAAAACATAAGGAGATTGAACACAGGCCCATAAGCTGTAGCAAGAACCTTCCTGTTACAGTTCTTGCCTACAAAGTCTGGTAAAGCTTTGTCAGTAAAATATAAGAATTCTGAGGCAGCAATTAAGCGCCAAACATCTTTCTGAATGCCACCTTCCCTAAAGGTCAGGATGCTACTAACAAATCCTCCAAAATTAATGGCATTACCCTTGCATAACTGCCTTTTGTCAATTTTAGGAGACCAGTCCAAAATATACCCACCATTTCTACACACCTTATGCTGTATTTGAAAAGTACAAATAAAATTTAAAGTTTCTAGTATTTACGATAAAAATGAAAAAGAGATGGAGGGTGCCAGATCTCTAGACTCTGGAGTATAAGCAAGTAAAAACAGACTTATGTGCAATTTTGTCTTGAGCATAGTGGTAGGATTATGATGTCTTACCCCCCCATTGGTATAGGGTACTATGAGAATATGAGCACAATCATAGATTTTATATATATATATATATATATATATATATATATATATATATATATTACTACAGCCCATCAACAAACTTAACATTAAATTTAAAAGAAAAAAAATAAATCTTTATTGTTTAGGTCAAGCCCTAGCTACCAGAGATCCAGGGATCCAGAAGGATGAGTGACTTAGGTGAAAGAGAAGACAGGATTATAGTTTCAAGTTATAAGCAGCTTCAGAAGTACCTGCTGCCCGTAGAAGGGCCTTTATTTTTATACATTTTTTACAAGTGTTTCTTTCATGTAGTTAATGGATAGCTTCGAAGCTCATAATTTCTTTGATTTACATAATTTTTAAGAGTTACAATATTTTCAGACATATATTAATTACCTAAGATATTGAGTACAATGTTTAAAATATTTTCCTGTAACCTTTGCCAATCATGATTAAGCTTTTACATTTTTCAACTCAATCAATAGGTGCTAGACTACACAACTCGACTACATGTATCTTGAACTATTATTAACTTTTAACTTTAAAGCATACGTATAATTATATCATTAACCTTTAACTTTAAAGCATACCTATAATTATTGGTAAGATTTCTTACTTCTAAAGTCTCAATAAAACACTTAAAGAAGTTAAAGCCTATTACTTAAAAGCACATTTCTGAAGTGCTTCCAAAATGTATGTATATTAATTTTATATTTTTCTATTTTTAATTTGAAAAGAAATTTTCTTTTTCATATTACCTATTTAACTGCTTTATTTAAGAGTTTCTTTGATACTTTTTCAAAATACAACTATTCTTATGTTTTTGTAATCTTTAACAAAAGAGTAGGCTCTTCAACACAACCCATTTACCACTAATATTAACAATGTGTTTTTCATTTTGATCATGAATTCCTGTGTAAGGCAAAGGAGGGCTTGTTACTGAAGGAAAATGTATGTTGCACAGACTGTAGATTTAGAATGTGAGGCTTAGTGCAAATTGTTAATTTTTCTCAAGAACCTTGAGATTTGTAAGATTTTCTTCATAAATTTTTGAGGAATAACACTATTGATTGAATCCTGAGAGATTTTAAAACACATCTCCAGGCATGTCTAAATTGTATCTTTAGTCTCATTTGGGGAATTTTCCTGCCATTTCCGTCAAAATGTACTTTTATTATTGATTGATGTATACCCTATTTTCCATATTATGAGTATCATAAACAATACATTTAGCCCTCCGCATGGTTTCAGTTTCCAAATGGTGTAGCTCTGCCATGGCCTCTCCCATGCTATGACCCTATCAGACAGAGGGTGCAGGAACAACTTAACCACATTATCTATAAGACACCAGCTATTTTCCATATGACTTCTGTGGAACTTGTGATTGAATCTTGAGTTCCAGCCTATAGTGGGTCAATTAATTGTCACTGGATAACAAGTCATTCTAGAACTTATTGGCTCACTTGACCCTTGAGCAAAATCCCCAGCAATATTTTGTATTTTATTTAAAGAAAGAGGTTTCACAGATTTGCTTAGCACTTCTCCCTTGCTGAAGTTGGCATTAAACTCATGATCCTTCTGCTTCAGCCTTCCAGGACCCTGAAATTACAGACGTGCACCACTGCACTCAGCTCTGTTCACAATTTTAATGCCAGCATTCCCCCTTTGCCTTATCAACTATTTTTATGCTATATTTCAAATGAATGCAGTATTTCTAACTTTTCCTCCAAAAACTGAATGACAGTTTATAGATTTTGCTTTCTCTTTGTGAGCATTTCACATGAGGAAAAAAGCAGACACAATGATGTGATAAGAAGGAAGAAAAAGGTGACATGTTAAAGAGAGAGAATGTGTCCTCTCTTTAAAGTGAAGAGCATGGCTCTCTTTCTCTCCAATTTCATTAGAGATCTAAAAAAAGATTCTAAAGAATCCTGCCAAGGTACACTTCTTGACTTTGGACTGACAGCAGGATAATATCAAACTCTCAAGTATCCAATGCCATGAAAACTTTAGGTTAATTAGCCTCATGTTCATGATTTATTATTGAATTCTTAACCATAAACTCTTGCAGATTTTATGGATAGTAGAAATTATCTTTATTTCCCTGAGTTCCAGAATCTGGTCTTTAACAAGATCACGAAAGTCTCCCCTTTAGTGTAACTTGTGTTCCTCTTACAAACATAATTTGAAAATGCATTTCTCCTGCAGGTAATCGTTTGTTAAACAATGTAACACATCCTGCCCAGTTAATCCAGAAAGGGTGCAAGTAAATTGCTTCTTGGAAAATAAAGCATAGGGTCAATGTGTTGAGCCTATTTATTTATTTATTATGCTTTGTGTTGAAATCAGAGCTAGTCAACCACTGAGCTACATCACCAGCTCCATTTTTATAATTTATTTACAGACAAGATCTCATTGATTTGCTTAGTGCCTGGCTGATACGTTGCTGAGACTGGCTCTAAATTCATGATTCTCCTGTCTCACCCTGCCACGCTGCTGGGAATACAGGTATGTGGCACCATGCCCAACCTATCATTGACCTTAAAGGTACTTCAGGTCTTTTACCAGGTTCTGTGAAAAATACTACAATGAAAATATAGTCTTTTCCATGATCTAATGACTCCAATTTTTTTTTAGATACATACCCAGAATTACTACTACTGAATCATATGACATTTTTATTTTAACATATTGAAGAACCTTAATACCATTTTCAAAAATAGCTTTACTCAATTTATATTCTCACCAGCATTTCTACAAGTGAATCTTTATATCCATGCTCATATGCTCTGGATTACCTACTAACTTTCAGATTTTTGGTTTTTACTTCTAAATATTTTACTTATTTATTTACTAACCATATAGACAAATAACTTTTATTTTATTTATTTGTTTTTATGTGGTTCTGATGCTTGAACACAGTGCCTCCAATGTGCTAGGGAAGCACTCTATAACTGAGCCAGAACCCCAGCCCCTACCTTTCAGATTTTTATCATACGCATTCTGACAAGACTGCTTAGAGTGAAGGAAAGTATTCATTTGACTGATGCATTAAATTTCTGAGGCAAGTGTGTTATATTCCAGGCTGTTAAGTAGCTGGAAAAAGAGTGTACTGTATTTTCTGTGGTGAAACAGGAATCTGTGATTTCTAACACAATTTTAACACTACTGCTGAAAATTTTAGTTTTTGAAAGTAGTTACAAACAATGCAAATCCAACTATTTGTAATGTATGAATATTTGCACATGCTCAGTCTCTGTTGCTTATACAAATTGGATGTTTGGGATATACTCCCTAGAACAGAAGTTCACTAATTTTAGATGCTCAGTACGTGGAGAAACTACTTCTGAATCAACTGGAAGGCCTGGAATTACTACTGGGATGAACAATGGTAGGTCAGGGCTCAGAAAGTGCTCAAATATTATTGAGTCTATCATTAGTTTGTTTGATTTTCCCCTTTGGTACCTATAATTGAGTTGAAAGAGAAGCAATTCTTCCAGCAACAGAAGTTAGCAAAACCACTGGAACTTAGGCCTAGTGCAGATGACTAGAAACTTTCTCTAGAAACTTTCAGATGACTGGGAGCAAAAAGTAACAATTAGCATTTTGAAGATCATTCTCAGAAATCACCATAAAGAGTAGCAGAAATATCTGAGGGGTTCACAACTCGGAATTCATTTTTTAATTTGTTGATCATTTTATTATGGAGTCACTAGAGTTCCTTTTATAGTCTGAATACTATGAAATAATTAAATATGTAATGTAAAATATTTTCTCCTGCTCAGCAACTTGTTGTTTTAAAAAATATTTTCACATGTATGACCTCTTCAGCAGCCACATGAATGTTTATAGCAGCTCAACTTGCAAAAGCTAGACTATGGACCAACCTAGGTGGTTATCGAAAGATGAATGTTTAAAGAAAATGCGGTATATATAATCAATGGAATATTAGTCAGATTGAAAGTAGGCTAAAATTATGGCATTTTCTAGTAAATGGTTGGAGTTGGAGAATATCATGCTAAGTGAAATAAGCCAGTCTCGCAAAATCAAAGACAAATGTTTTCTCTATTATGCTGATGCTAATTCAGGAGGGAGGGGGCATTGGGGCAGAATTGCTTTATCTTACATTAGGTTGAGGGAAGTGATGGGAGGGAGAGAAGAGGAATGTGGGAATAGGAAATATAGTAGTAGATTGAAACAGACATCATTACTGGATGTATATATATTTGACTACATGACTAATATGATTCTGCAACATGTACCCTCAAAAAAATGAGAAATGATGTCCTATCCAAGTATGATATACCAAAGTGTGTGTGTATATATATATATATATATATATATATATGCATTCTACTGTCATGGGGATGAAAGAGGTTCTGGGGATGTGGCTTAGTGGTTAAGAACCCCTTGTACTAAGAGGAGTGAGAGAGAAAATAAGAAGACAAATCAGAAGGCAGGATGAATCCACACAATTCCAACAAGTTTCACATAACTCCTGCCCTCATTACCAAGTACTTAGGGTCTGTTGATATTGGTACACCTCTGAATATTTAAAAAAAAATGTTTTTTCTTATGATATGGAGACACAATAATGGACTTGCATATTTCTACCAGGCCTGGTAGAATGGATTGGAAACAGTAGTCCCATCCCATAGAATTCCAAAGTTATTACTTTAATTGAACCACTTCAGCTGAGTTTCCAGCAAATTTTACTGCCATTGGGGTAAAGGTTCAGAGACCACATTGCTCCATTTTTAGATGAGTGTGAGGTCAGCCTGGGCAACTGAGTACACCACTTTCTCAAGAAAGAGAAAAGAGGGGGAGCCTTGGTGAGGGTGTAGTTCAGTGGTAAAGCAGCCTTGAGTTCAATTCCCTTTGGAGACCAGTGACAGTGATTGGGAGAAAAGTGTCTGAGATGGAGATCTTTAATGACTTAATGGCAGTGGCATGCTTGGTGACTGGAAAAGTTTCTATGCAAAAGTATAGGATGCCTGGTTGCTATGGCAATGCTCTCCATTAGGGAGACTCTGTTGTGGGAGACTTTTCAGCTTTGACCTTATTCTCAGGCACAAAGTTCCTTGCTAAGTCAACCACATGGTTCACCAGTTCCACTGTTTTAAAAGAAGCTTTAGAATAACTTTAAAGGATGGACTTTCTTGAGAGCTGCAGGGTGCTCTTAACATTGCACATTCCAACTATAGAATGTAACTGAGAAAATAGCTGCATACTGTTTCTAAATGTGTAACTTTCATAAATACAAAGAATAATGCTTACATAGTCTTTAATATGATCAATAAAAGATACACAATAAAGATTGCTGGTGTAATTATTTTTTTCTTTTTTTAGAGAGATAATTTTTAATATTTGTTCATTTATATTTTTAATTTTTGGTGAACACATCTTGTATTTTATTTATATGTGGTGCTGAGGATCAAACCTAGTGCCACACACACGCCAAGTGAGCACGCTACCACTTGAGCCACATCCCCAGCCCTCCTGGCATAATTCTTTAGACCTGCTGCTCCATCATAGAGCAGCGCTCTACCCGATCCCAGATGTTGTATCTTCTGCGTGTGTGACTCTTTATTTCTTTTAATGTCCCATCAAACTTTGCCAGAACCTGCTATTTTGGCCACACTTGTCACAGCAATCCCCAGTAGCAAAAATAAATAAATAAAAACCATCAATCTCTAATTAAATCACTTCATATGTTTTTTTATATGTTAAAATAAGGTATATGGAAACTAAAAATTACTATAAAATCTGATGTACTTTTCAGAATATTTAATAGTCTAACATTTTCTAATTCATTAAATATGAAAAAATCAGAGTTCAATTTGGGCATCCTGAAATGTTTAAACATAGTCACTGATAATCACAGAGGAAAAAATAAAATACCACCTACAGAAATACAGATATTCTTTATCTCAACATTTGCTTTGGGTAGACTACTGCTACTTTGATGATCTGGTCCCGTCTGTAAGTATCCATACCCAATTCCAAATATAATGAAAGTTACTAATCCTATCTAATCAACAACTGGTATATATTTTGGCCTCAGAATTGGCTAATATTTTGTTTTCTCTATTTCAATAGCATTCTAATGCAAATTGTCCTTATCACTAACACGACCAAATAAATTCTCAAACTACTCATCAGCTTTTCACAAATGACCTGAGCAGAGACTCACAGCATCACGTTTTTTGCAGGAGCACATCGTAAATTACTGACATCCTCTGCCAAGGTTGCTTGACATTCCTTAAAGACAAGAAAATCTGACACCTTTTTGACTGCACTGGACCAGGTGGTAACGTGTTCTTCACTTTTCAGTTTCATTTGAGCTCCCCAATGACATCATCTATAAATCAGAGACCTCCATATGGAATTCCTTCACCAAAAGGCTCTGAAAAGACAGGCACGTTTAGCAAATTCAGAGACTCCTGCAAAATAGAAGCTTTCACAAACTCTTTATGATAAGGACATATGGCGACTTGTGATGACTACCAATTACAGAGGGTTCCCAGAGCAGGAAGATGCTCCTCATGGACCTTGCTATATCATTACTTTTTAAAACCATACACTTGATTTTTATTGAATTGGTGAATTTTACAAAGTTCCTGAATTAATAAACCATGCCTGAGAATCCAAAGAAAACAATATAATGGACAAGCCCATCCACCCATCATACGGTGTATTAAAACTTGGTTTCTAATGCATTTTTCTTGGTTATACTGGGAATTGAACTCAGTGGCACTCAATCACTCAGCCACCTTCCAGTCTTCTTTTTTATTTATTATTTGAGTTACTTCTTAGAGAAAGGGTCTCACTGAGTTCTTTACTCCTTGTTATCCAGGGAGGCCAGCTTTCAAATCACAACCCTTGGGCTAAGTTTGTGGCTCAGTGGTTGACAATGTGCCTAGCATGTGGGAGGCACTGGGTTTGACTCTTAGGGGAAAAAAAATTATATATATATATAATTTTTTTTAAAAAAATGGAAATATGGGCTGGGGATGTGGCTCAAATAGTAGCGTGCTCACCTGCCATGCGTGGGGTGCTGGGTTCAATCCTCAGCACCACATAAAAATAAAATAAAGATGGTGTGTCCACTGAAAACTAAAAAATAAATATTAAAAAATTCTTTGTCTTTAAAAAAAGTGAAAAAGTCACAATCTTCCTGCCTCAGAATCTTGAGCCACTGGTATTTCAGGTGTATGTTACAGCACCTGGGGATTCTTAAGAATTTTGAGAATTTCAGAGTCTTTCATAAAATTTGAACAATAGTGGAATCTAAGCCTGCTGCAAGTCTTTAAAACTTCTAGTACACTGTCCCTTTAAATAAAACTGTCCATGTTTATCTCAGTTTGTTCCACATAAGCATCACACTACAAAAGTTTGTGAGAAAATGCATACATGAAGGAAAATATGTGGTTCAAGGTCCAAGAGTTTACTTGTTATTATGTTTGGCCCCCAAATTATGTCTTTGGTATGACAAAGAATATTTTAATTCTCATTTAATCATTGTACATTCTCACTATTTGCTCAGCTACAAACCCAAATCCATCAGAAGGTACCCACCAAACTGACAGCTCACATGACAACACTACAGTCCAAAAGGGACAGGCAGTTCCTGTCAGGAGATTCTGTAGCCCTCCTAGGAGTCTGATTCCTACACTGATGTACTCACCAAGACTGAACTCCTACAAACAATGCCCACACCCAAGGACAGCTGCATTCACTCCAGTTTCTCACACTGTTCAGGAGCAAGCCTGCAACTACTTCCTTTGGCAAATGGATTTATTACAAAGACGCCCAGACTGCATCAAGTGCTCACACACCTCTATTCAATATTTCTTCTAAATCAAAGTTGTAAAACTAGGAAATTGCCACACTGACCCATTGGCTGCAAAGAAAGTTTTTGGAAATCCTTGGAAGCGTTCAAAACTATCTTTTAAAGATGAAGTTTTACTGGATGGCTTATGCTGTATTTATCAAAAACAGAAGGGCCACAGCACACTCTTTTGGCTTTTCTTTCCAAATGAGCACTAAGACACAGCAAAAGGCTGGACCAGTTACAGCAGTGACAATCAACCCATCTTTGGCGTGTTGCCAAACTTCAACATTTGGAAACAAGTATGTAAGGAACTCTTACCAATTATCACACATGATCCATGACACCTGAATAGGTTGTGGGTGAGGTTTTGCTCAGGAGGCTTTGAATCCTTGGGACAAGTAACTGAATCTTTTAGCCTGAGCAGAAACAGCCCACTCCACAGCAAGTACTGCAGTATATCACCTGATTGGAGACTGTAGCTTTATTAGTGATGTAGGGCACATGAGGCTAGACACCCAAGGAATGTTCCAGGTGCACATTGATTAGGTTCTGAGGGGAATCACTTAAAAATTTTTTGGTTCACTGCTTGGAATTTCATTGATCTTTATTTACATCCAGTGGGACACGGATGGAGGATTATATTTTTTGTAGGGGTATACATGAAGGTGTTTGTTGTTGTTGTTGTTTTGATTAGTTCACAGAAAGTGCTTTGTGTACCACTTGTAAGACTGGTCAGAGGTCTTCCATGCTTTGCCACAAAATCAGAAGTCTGTGTTATAACCCACATTGAGATCTTTGCAAAATCTTTTCCTGACATTCTGTTGAAAGAAAATTATGGTGAAGGTCTCCTGAGAAGATTATTTAAGATTATTTGTTAAAAATGGGGAGCCACTATATTAGGACATCAGAATGAAATGCTCCTTACCAAGCGTTTGGTAATGTAGGGTGTGTTAAGAAAATCATCACACATTTTTTTTCCAGGGCTACTGAGGTACTCTAAAACACAGAAAGAAATCAAGCCAGGGTTTTCTGGCATATTCCACCTAAGTATTATTCATGGAGAGAAAACCTAAATTGGATGTAGTTTTTTTAAAAAAAATTCACTGGTATAAAAGACCTTTAAGAAGGAAGAGATCAGCTGCAATTGTGGAGGAAACACCTGTAGAGCTACATCTGCTGATGTGGTTATCCGTGGGGTCCTAACTCACAGCTACAGCAAACTCACCACCTGAGCTACAGAGCGTTCAATGCTAGAATGCCTGCCTAGCACGCACAAGGCAGGATTAGGTCCCCAGAACTTGGAAAAAAAAAGGAAAGCAACTCAAGTATAGGGCAAAATATATTTTGAGAAAGTGCTTCTCTAAATAATATACACAAATGACATTGTTTTATAATTCTCTTTAATGTACCTACATACAGCACAATACATGAGCCTTAGAACAAGCACAAGCGACAAGAGTGGTGGTCCCAGAGTCATCAACAGATAAATAAGCAATCAAGGAAAAGGAAGAGGCCAACTGCAAGGTACACAGACACATCCCTATGGTCCCAGCTGTCAGCCTCATCCCATTTCAAAAAATAACAATTAAAAGGACTGTGGAGAAACTCAGTGCTAGAGCACTCCTGGGTGAAATCTAAACAAAGAAAGAGAGGAAAGAAGTTCAGAAGAGGCATTTCACCAATCTGTACCAAAGGCTGGAGTACAGAGGCCTAAACTGACATACACAATATGTAATGAAACATTAGACACAAAAGACTTAAAATACGGGAAAATGGGATCTAACTATAAGAGAGATTTAACCCAGAGAAATATGTTGCTTTCAAATCTTCATGCTGATGCAATGCTTCCGTCCAACCCAGGGTGCAGTTTTGTTACCTCTGAATAAATTAAAAAAAAAAAAAGAAATGAAGGCACACACAATTTTCAGACAGCTACAGTGGTTATCTCAAAATTAATAAATAAAATGAAATAAAATAAAATTTTCCTCAAGTCTGAACAAATTCAAATGAATCTGAAACAAGCAAAGTTCTCACCACATTTCTACATACAGGGCTTTTCTCTAGTGTGATTTCTTAAATGCTGTTCAAAGCGACCTGCACAGTTGAAAGTGTTACTGCAATTTTTAAAGATAGACAAAGAATTTTCACAGATGTGAATTCTTTTATGCCTTTGGAGAAAACTTACAAAGCTGAATACATCCCCACATGGCTTATCCTCAGCATTTTCTACAGTATGAGTTCTTTCATACAAATGAACAAAATTAGAACAGCTGAACACTTTATATTTCTTACTTACATAGAATTTATTCTTTTTATTTCAAAACAATATTCCCAGACCTTAGGAAAAAAATGAGAAAACTAGAAGATTTCCCACATTTCTCACATTCACAGGGTTTCTCTGCATGAATGTTTTCATATATAAGAAAGGAAACAAAGCTGTCAGAATGTAGCAAATCCCCCAAATTAAGAGGGATTGTTTTTCAATGTGAGTGAAATGGCTTTGAAGGCAACAGGGACAATAAAATGATTTGTGATATTTTTCACATTTAAAGAGTTATTCAGTTGGATGTGGTGGTGTATGCCTTTAATTCCTGAGACTCGAGAGGCTAATTCTGAAGAATCAATGTTGGAGGCTAGCCTCAGCACCTTAGGAAAACCCTAAAAAAACTCTCAAAATAAAAAGTAAAAAGGAACTGGAATGTAGCTCAGTGGTAGAGCACCACAAGACTAAATCCCCAGTGGATCGATTAATTGATTGATCTCTATCTCATGCATACACACACACACACACACACACACACACACACACACACACATTTTTTTTAGCAGTGTGGGCCTATCTTGTCTTTGAGGATGTCATGAAATATTGATTTACCTTATTTCACATTCTAAAGATTTTTCTCCAGTAAACTTCCTACATGTATATGAGTGAAACAGTAATAACAGAAGAGTTTACCAATTGTTTTCATGCATACAATTTCTATGCAGTATGTGTTCTTTCACATGTGTGAAGCTGACAAAATGTGGCAAAGGCTTCTCCACGTTGTTGACATTCATTGGACTTTTCTCCATTATACATTTTTCCGTGTCTGTGAAGGTCACTGGATCTAGCAAAGGCTTTGCCACACTGCTTACATTCTTAGGGCTTCTCTCCAGTATGAGTTTGTTGATGTGAGTGAAGGTAAGAGGACTGAGTGAAGGCTTTGCCAGACTGCTTACATTCATAGGGCTTCTCTCCAGTATGAGTGTGTTTATGCATCTGAAGGTAAGAGGCAGTAGTGTAGGCTTTTCCACATTCTTTACATTCATAGGGCTTCCCTCCAGTGTGTGTTCTTTCATGGCTCTTAAGCTTATAGAATGTAACAAAGGCTTTTCCACATTGTTTGCATTCATAGGGCTTCTCTTCAGTATGTGTTTTTCCATGTTTATGAAGCTGAGGGGATGTAGTAAAGGCTTTACCACACTGCTTACATACATAGGAATTCTCTCCAATATGAATTCTTTTATGTATGTGAAGGTCACCAGATCTAGCAAAGGCTTTGCCACACTGCTTACATTCATAGGGCTTCTCTCCAGTATGCACTCTTCCATGTATTTGAAATTCACTGGATCTAGCAAAGGCTTTGCCACACTGCTTACATTCATAGGGCTTCTCTCCAGTATGAATTTGTTCATGTGAGTGAAGGTGAGAGGACTCAGTGAAGGCTTTCCCACACTGCTTACATTCATAGAGCTTCTCTCCAGTATGAGTTTGTTCATGTATCTGAAGGTAAGAGGCAGCAGTAAAGGCTTTTCCATATTGTACACATTCATAGGGCTTTTCTCCGGTATGCATTATTCCATGTATGCGAAAATGACTGGATGAAGCAAATGTTTTTCCACATTGTTGACATGCAAAGGGTTTTTTCCTAGTATGTGTTCTTCCATGAATCTGAAGACAACTAGATGTAGCAAATGCTTTTCCACACTGCTTACATTCATAGGGCTTCTCTCCATTGTGTGTTTTTCCATGAATCTGAAGGTGACTAGATCTAGCAAAGGTAATTCCACACTGTTTACATTCATAGGGCTTCTCTCCAGTGTGTGTTCTTCCATGAATCTGAAAATGACTAGAGCTAGCAAAGGCTTTTCAACACTGCTTACATACATAAGGCTTCTCTCTAGTATGTGTTCTTTCATGTTCATGAACTTGACGGGATGTAGCAAAGGCTTTGCCACACTGCTTACATACATAGGGCTTCTCTCCACTATGAGTTCTTTCATGTCTGTGAAGGTCACCAGATCTAGCAAAGGTTTTGCCAAACTGCTTACATTAATAAGGCTTCTCTCCAGTATGCACTCTTCCATGTATTTGAAGTTCACTGGATCTAGCAAAGGCTTTGCCACACTGCTTACATTCATAGAGCTTCTCTCCAGTATGCACTATTCTATGTATTTGAAGTTTACTAGATGTAGCAAAGGCTTTGCCACACTGCTTACAATCATAGGGCTTCTCTCCAGTATGAGTTCGTTCATGTATCTGAAGGTAAAAGGAAGCAGTAAAGGCTTTTCCACATTTTCACATTCATAGGGCTTTTCTTTGGTATGCATTCTTCCATGTATGTGAAGATGACACGATGAAGCAAATGATTTTTAAGATTGATGACATCCAAAGGGTTTCTTTCTAGTATGTGTTCTTCCATGATTCTGAAGGTAACTAGATCTAGTAAAGGCTTTTCCACACTCCTTACATTCATAGGGCTTCTCTCCAGTGTGTGTTTTTCCATGTCTGTTAAGGTGATGGGACATAGCAAAGGCTTTTCCACACTGATTGCATTCATAAGGCTTCTCTCCAGTATGTGTTCTTCCATGTGCACGAAGCTGAGAGAATGTAGCAAAGGCTTTTCCACATTGTTTGCATTTATAAGGCTTCTCTCCAGTATGTGTCCTTCTATGTGCATGAAGCTGATGGAATGTAGGAAAGGCTTTTCCACACTGCTTACATACATAGGGCTTTTCTCCCGTATGAGTTCTTCCATGTGTGTGAAGGTCACCAGATATAGCAAAGGCTTTGCCACATTGTTGACATTCATAGGGCTTCTCTCCAGTGTGTGTTCTTTCATGGCTCTTAAGCTTATAGGATGTAGCAAAGGCTTCTCCTCATTATTTGCATTCATAAGGCTTCTCTCCAGTATGTGTTCTTCCATGTTTATGAAGCTGACGGGATGTAGCAAAGGCTTTGCCACACTGCGTACATACATAGGGCTTCTCTCCACTATGAGTTCTTTCATGTATGTGAAGGTCACCAGATCTAGCAAAGGCTTTGCCACACTGCTTACATTCATAGGGCTTCTCTCCAGTGTGAGTTCTTTCATGTATGTGAAGGTCACCAGATCTAGCAAAGGCTTTGCCACACTGCTTACATTTATAGGGCTTCTCTCCAGTGTGAGTTCTTTCATGTATGTGAAGGTCACAAGATCTAGCAAAGGCTTTGCCACACTGCTTACATTCATAGGGCTTCTCTCCAGTATGTGTTTTCTGATGTATTCTAAGTAATCTGGGATAAGCAAAGTCTTTCCCACATACCTTACATTTAAAATGTGCATTCCCTCTGTGTGTGACACTGTGCTTTTGAAGACTTGTCTGTGAAATAAAGATTCGACCATCTTGTTTACATTCATAAAATTTCTCTCCAGAATGAGTTCTTTCATATCTTCTAAATAAAGAGGAGAAATGAAAGCCTTTCCCACATACCTCACATTGAAAAGGTTTATCTCCACTGTGTATTATCATGTGTCTTTGAAAACCTGGGAGAGAAGAAGAGGCTTCACCACATTGTTGACATTCATAGGGTTGCCCCCCAGTATGAGTTTCTTCATGTCTTTGAATGTCATTGGAACAACTGATGACTTTCCCACATACTGTACTTTCATATGGTCTATCTCCAGTTTGTAACAACATTTGTGTGTCAACACTTTTGAGAGAAACCAGAGATTTCCTATATTGTTTAAATGCACATGGCTTCTCTTCATATTCTTCACGCTTATAGTATTTGTGTCCAGAGTGAGATGCGATGTGCCTATGAAGGAAAGAAGGACATATGAAATCTTTTGCACACAAAATGAAGTAACATGGATTTAATCTATTAAAATTTGTCTTTGTTTGGTTAAAAATTGGAATCGATTTGAAGGTTTCCCCACACTATTCTGTGGGGAAAGTTTGAAGTTTACCATAGGACTTCTTTGAAGAAGAAGTGACCAGCACATAATTGATACCTAACTCATTCACAGTTTTTTGTTTTTTTATAGGTCTTTAAATTTCTACCAACATCACATAAAGGCTAGATTTTCTGACTTGTTAAAGTTGCCTGAAAATAAAGAGATTAAAAGGAAACAATCCTTTCCAACACAGCTTCTCTATGGCTATTATTCACATAGTCATATTCACATATGCAATTTCATAGTCCTTTTTGCATGTCAAATACTTTGAAAAGACTGAATACCTGTTACAGATAAGTATGTATTTCTGATAAAAAATATTATAAGAATAAATACATTTCAAATTATGCATACTTCTTCGGTTGGTTTGCTTTAAAAATTATATGACAGTTCTCAGATTCCCTCATGAATTCCTCTTGTGAGTACAGTTACCTTAGGTTGCTTCCACAGTTTTCAATCTGATCTTCAGTGGTCTTGTCTTCCCACTTGTTTCCTAAAATGAGACAACATAACAATCATTATGAATATTTAGGACCTAGAAATGCTTGGCCAAATTGTAGGTGCCATTTATGCTTCAATAATTCATCAACTGATTTCCTTTTCACCTTCTACATAAATGACCAAAATAAAAATGAGTTCTCGATTTGATTAATTTTAAAACCATCATTATTACCTATAGAAGCCAGGTTTCTGAGGACTTCCAGCATCACATCTCTGTAAAGGATCTTCTGGGAAGCATCCAAAAAAGCCCACTCTTCCTTAGTGAAGTTCACAGCCACATCCTCAAAGGTCACTGAGATCTGAAATATCCCACAAATGTATAGACAACTCCAAGACACATAATTATGAAGATATCCAACACAGAGAACAAGGAGAGAATATTAAAAACTATGAGAGAAAGAAGGCAGATTACATTCAGGGGTAAACCAATTAGGTTAATGGCTGATTTCTTATCATAGACGTTGAAAGCAACAAGATCCTAAAACAACGTATTTCGAACAATGAAAAATAATGGATTCCAACTAAAAATACTGTATCCAGCAAAATTAAGCTTCAGATTTCACAATGAAATTAAAATATTCCATGATAAACAAAAGATAAAAGAATTTGCAGCCAGATAACCAGCACTGCAAGGCATTCTGAGCAAAACACTACAAGAAGAGGAATTGAAAAACAGCACCCAAAACTAACATTGGGAGGTAACCCAGTATAAAGAAGAACAAAAAATATAACCAAAAAGGAATAACGAGCCATATTAAAATAAATACATAAATAAGCATGTCTGGAAGTACAAACAATATATCAACAGTAACCTTAAACGTTAATGGCTTAAATTCACCAATAAAGAGACAAAGGCTAGTAACCTGGAATAAAAAAAACGAATCCAACAATATGCTGCCTTTAGGAGACTCATATGACAGGAAAAGACAGACACAGTTTGAAAGTGAAAGGCTGGGAAAAATCATACAACTCACATGGTCCTCTGAAGCAAGCAGGAGTGGCCATACTCATATCGAATAAAATCAACTTCAAACCTAATTTAATCAAAAGGGATAAAGAAGGCCACTATATACTGTTAAAAGGAACCATCCACCAACAAGACATAACAATTATCAGTATCTATGCACCAAACAATGGTCCTGCAACGTTCTTAAAACAAACTCTTCTCAAGTTCAAGAGTCAAATGGACCACAACACAATAATTACTAGTGACTTCAACACACCACTCTCTCCTATGGACAGATCCACAAGACAAAAGCTGAATATAGAAACTGTAGAACTCAATAACACAATTAATAACCTAGACTTAACCGAAATATATAAAATATATTAACCATCATCAAGTGGATACACATTTTTCTCAGCTCATGTGGATACACATGGATCCTTCTCAAAGATAGACCATATATTATGCCATAGGGCAACTCTTAGTAAATATAAATGGGTGGAGATAATATAATGGACCTTATCTGATCATTTAGAATGAAACTGGAAATCAATGATAATAGAAGTAAGGAAAACTTCTGCATCTCCTGGAAAATGAACAATATGTTACTGAATGATCAATGGGTTACAGAAGACATAAAGGAGGAAAACAAAAAAATTCTTAGAAATAAATGAAAATACAAACAAAACATATCGGAATCTATGGGACACAATGAAAGCAGTTTTAAGAGGGAAATTCATTGCCTGGAGGTCATTCCTCAAAAAAAGAAAAAACCAACAAATAAATGAACTCACACTTCATCTCAAAACCCTAGAAAACGAACAGCAAAACAACAGCAAATGTGGCAGAAGGCAAGAAATAATTAAAATCAGAATGGAAATCAACGAAATTGAAACAAAAAAAAACATTAAAAAAATTGATAAAACTAAAAGTTGGTTCTTTGAAAAAATTAATAAGATAGACAGACCGTTAGCCATGCTAATGAAGAAGAGAGAGAACTCAAAATCCCAACATATGTAATGAAAAGGGCAATATCACAACAGATACTACAGAAATACAGAAGATAATTAGTAATTATTTTGAAACCCTATATTCCAATAAAATAGAAGATAGTGAAGATATCGATAAATTTCTTAAGTCATATGACTTGCCCAGATGGAGTCAGGAAGATACACACAATTTAAACAGACCAATGACAAAGGAGAAAATAAAAGAAGCCATTAAAAGACTACCAACCAAGAAAAGCCCTGGAACAGATGGATATACAGCAGAGTTTTACAAAACCTTCAAAAAAGAATTAATACCAATACTTTTCAAGTTATTTCAAGTAACAGAAAAAGAAGGAGATCTTCCAAATTCATTGTATAAGACGAACATCACCCTGATACTGAAACCAGACAAAGATACTTCAAAGAAATAAAACTACAGACCAATATCTCTAATGAACATAGATGCAAAAATCCTCAATAAAATCCTGGCGAATCGAATACAAAAGCATATCAAAAAAATTGTGCACCATGATCAAGTAGGATTCATCCCTGGGATGCAAGGCTGGGTAAATATACAGAAATCAATAAATGTTATTCACCACATCAATAGACTTAAAAAACCACATGATCATCTCGATAGATGCAGAAAAAGCATTCGACAAAGTACAATATCCCTTTATGTTCAAAATACTAGAAAAACTAGGGATAACAGAATCTTACCTCAACATCGTAAAAGCTATATATGCAAAACCTCAGGCTAGCACTATTCTGAATGGAGGAAAAACTGAAGGCATTCCCTCTAAAATCTGGAACAAGACAGGGATGCCCTCTATCACCACTTCTATTCAATATAGTTCTCAAAACACTGGCCAGAGCAATTAGACAGATGAAAGAAATTAAAGGCATAAAAATAGGAAAAGAAGAACTTAAATTATCACTATTTGTGGATGATATGATAATATATCTAACAGACCCAACAGGGTCTAGAAAGAAACTACTAGAGTTAATAAATGAATTCAGCAAATATAAAATCAACACGCATAAATCAAAGGCATTCCTGTATATCAGCGCCAAATCTTATGAAATAGAAATGAGGACAACCACCCCATTCACAATATCCTCAAAAAAAAATTAAATACTTGGGAATCAACCTAACAAAAGAGGTGAAAGATTTATACAATGAAAACTACAGAACCCTAAAGAGAGAAATAAAAGACCTTAGAAGATGGAAAAATATACCCTGTTCATGAATATGAAGAACTAACATCATCAAAATGGAAATATTACTCAAAGTTCTCTATAGGTTCAATGCAATGCCAATCAAAATCCCAAGGGCATTTCTTGTAGAAAGAGACAAAGCAATTATGAAATTCATATGGAAAAACAAAAGACCCAGAATAGCAAAAGCAATTCTAAGCAGGAAGTGTGAGTCAGGCGGTATAGCGATACCAGAGTTCAAACTATACTACAGAGCAATAGTCACAACAACAGCATGGTACTGGTACCAAAACAGGCGGGTGGACGAATGGTACAGAATAGAGGACACAGAGACCAATCCACAAAATTACAACTATCCTATATTTGATAAAGGGGCTAAAAGCATGCAATGGAGGAAGGATAGCATACTCAACAAATGGTGCTGGGAAACTCAAAAAAATTAACAATAAGAAAACAAATAAGGGCTGGCGATGTGGCTCAAGTGGTAGCGCACTCGCCTGGCGTGCATGCAATCCAGGTTCGATCCATCACCTACAAAACAAAAATGTTGTGTCCGCCAAGAACTAAAATAAATAAATGTTAAAACTCTTTTCTCTTGGGCTGGGGATTGGCTCAAGCGGTAGCGCGCTCGCCTGGCATGCGTGCGGCCCGGGTTCGATCCTCAGCACCACATATAAACAAAGATGTTGTGTCCCCCAAAAACTAAAAAAATAAAATATTTTAAAAAATTCTCTTTCTCACTCTCTCTTTCTCTCTCTCTAAAAACTCTTCTCTCTCTCTCTCTCTCTCTCTCTCTCTCTCTCTCTCTCTCTCTCTCCCTATCTCTCTCTCTCTTAAAAAAAAACAAAAAAAAAAAACAATAACCCAATGAACAAATGGGCCAAAAACTTGAACAGACACTTCTCAGAGGAGGACATACAATCAATCAACAAGTACATGAAAAAATGCTCACCATCTCTAGCATGCAAATCAAAACCACCCTAAGATACCATCTCACTCCAGTAAGATTGGCAGCCATTATGAAGCCAAATAACAACAAGTGCTGGCAAGGATGTGGGGAAAAGGGTACTCTTATACATTGCTGGTGGGACTGCAAATTGGTGCGGCCAATTTGGAAAGCTGTATGGAGATTCCTGGGAAAGCTGGAAATGGAACCACCATTTGACCTAGCTATTGCCCTTCTCGGACTATTCCCTGAAGACCTTAAAAGTGCATACTACAGGGATACTGCCACATCGATGTTCATAGCAGCACAATTCACAATATCTAGACTTTGGAACCAACCCAGATGCCCTTCAATAGATGAATGGATAAAAAAAAATGTGGCATTTATACACAGTGGAGTATTACGCAAAACTAAAAAATGACAAAATCATGGAATTTGCAGAGAAATGGATGGCATTAGAGCAGATTATGCTAAGTGAAGCTAGCCAATTCCTAAAAAACAAATGCCAAATGTCTTCTTTGATATAAAGAAATATAAAGAGAGCAACTAAGAACAGAGCAGGGAGGAAGAGCAGGAGAAAAAGACTAACATTAAACAGAGAAATGAGGTGGGAAGGAAATGGAGAGAAAAGGGAAATTGCATGGAAATGGAAGGAGACCCTCATTGTTATACAAAATTACATATAAGAGGTTGTGAGGGGAATAGGAAAAAAACAAGGAGAGAAATGAATTGTAGTAGTTGAGGTAGAGAGAGAAGACGGGAGGGGATGAAAGGGGGGATAGTAGAGGAGGAAAGGTAGCAGAATACAGCAGTCACTAATATGGCATCATGTAAAAACGTGGATATGTAACCGATGTGATTCTGCAATCTGTAATTGGGATAAAAATGGGAGTTCATAACCCACTTGAATCTAATGTATAAAATACGATATGTCAAGAGCTTTGTAATGTTTTGCACAACCAATAAAAAAAATGAGAAAAAAAAAGAAAGAAAGAACTCAATGATCTAAAAATGTCACCATGGGCTGGAGATGTGGCTCAAGTGGTAGCGCGCTCGCCTGGCATGCATGCGACCCGGGTTCGATCCTCAGCACCACATACAAACAAAGATGTTTTGTCCGCCAAAAAACTAAATAAAATATTTTTTAAAATTCTCTTCTCTCTCTTTAAAAAAAAAAAAATGTCACCTTGTCCAAAAAACAGCCTTACAAAGTTTTATAACTCTCAAAACAATCTTCTTAATAAACAGCAGGCGCTACTTTTCTAAGTCTCACAGCAAAACGAATATCCAATGATTGTCAAACTCTTCTTAACAGCAGCCAGTTCACTACCATAATATACATTTATGAGACACATACCAATGTTCTGCTCAAGGACATTTTGATCAAGGGTGGGCCACATTTGCAATGATTGTCTGTTGTGAAAGAGATTCATTGTGCCTGTAGCAATGGTGGTGCAAACAAACCTAAGGCAGAAGCTCTTCCAGAGTGTGGTAAAGCAACAAGTTTGTAGCCCAGAATTCTGAACTATCCCACACAGTCTGCGTGTGAAAGAGGCCACCACTTACATCTGTAAGCATGCTATGATGTCTGCACAGTGATGGAACAGACAAAGAAAATGTCCCTGCCACTTACACAGAAGCATACTCAAAGACTGAAACCATACAGAACCACCCCAAACAATGAAGAACCCACAATTACCCTCTGAGACATCAGCCCAACTCTTTCAGGACAATGATGCAGACAGGAGGGCTTCATGGACCTTCAACCAAACAGGAAGCACACTGAGGTTTCAGGGTCACAGCAACACTCCACAGGACATAAACCACACCCCTAAAAGTGGACCACCAGTGAAATCCCATGTATGCTCAAAGAACATGAGAGCTAAAGCAGAAATCAGATCACAAGAAGCTGAAAAGCCTCCAGGGAAAGAGACATGAAACACAGGGCTCTGAACAGACACAGGACAAAGAGATGACTCAGAAGAAAAGGTGACCATTTTGAAAGAAAAAAATGTAAAAGTCCATCATAGGAATTTCATGGAGAACACCAGAGGTGGCGCTGTATTGGTATCTAAGTCATCCAACGCACATTTCAGAAAACAAGAGCTAAAAGCAACCAATGAAACTGCCACTTCAGAAAACCAGAGAAAGAAGAGCACGGTAAACCTAAATTGACCACAGGTAGGTCACAGAAAAGGTGTTGGTGAAACCACAATCAGGAAATCCGCAGTCTGCAAATAAAGTTCTTCATGAACATCCGCATCACTGATTAACCGACAAAAGGCTAAGAATACAGAGGACAGGGACTGGGGTTTTGGCTCAGTGGAAGACTGCTTTCCTAGTGCTTGGAAGAAACTGGGTTCAATCCTCACTGCCACATAAAAAGAAAAAAATAAAAAGTGTAAAATATACAATAATATTAAAAGCATCGAGGACTGAAAACCTACTAACAGATTTAAAAGTGTCATCGTCAACAGTGCATTGGGACTTCAAGATTATCATAAATGTGCTTGACACAAATTAGACAACTGCAGAAACTGGACCACTTCTTTGAGAGAGACAATCTACAACTCACACAAAAGGGGAAATACACAAAATAGATGAGTCCATGGCTGCTGAGAAAACCAGACTCGGAAACTAATTACTTCCTAAAAAGGCAAGGCAAGGCTCTGACATCTCAAACAGGCTTCCATGAGACACATAAGAACTGCCACCAGTTTTCTACTTTTTTTCCAGAACATAACAGCTGAGTTAACACCTCCTAAGTCTCCCTGAGGCATAAGTTACCATATTATCCAAATTAAATAGATGAAGAAAAGTATAAAACAGAAGACTATGAATGATGCTCATAAACATAAATGCAAATTTTAATCATAAATGCAAAAAACTGTACAATTAAGTCATCACACTCCAGGTGTCTATGCAAATAATGTGAAAATTATGGGCACAGGAACTCTCACTGCAGTGACTACAGCAGCCATATCCACAACTGCCCAAAGCTAGATGCAAGGAAGACGCACCTTTCAATACTGAATGGAAAAGCTGAAGTGTAACCACACCAAAGAGCATCACCCAGAAAATGAGCTCTGCAGCCTGGAAAGATACAGCACCCTTAAAGGCAGACTGGAAAGTGAGAGAAGCCAGTTTAAAATGGCCAAGTGCAGTAAGATTCCAGTCAAGAACATTCTGGAAAAGACAACATTATAGATGCACTAGCAAAACTGATGGGTGCCAGAGATTTAGGAAGCAGAGAGGGAGGAAGAAATAAGGAGGAGTGATGAACAAGTGGAACACAGGATTCCCAGAGAAGAAGATTCTCTTCTGTATGACATTATCTTGTATACGACGTGACACACACAATCACATCACAAGGAAGAGGAACCCTAAAATAAAGGATGAACTTTGGCTTATCCAAAATGTTGCTTCATCCTTTCTCTTTATCCAATGTTCAACACCCTACACCAATTCAATATTTTAAAAACAGTGAAGACTATCAGCTGGAGAGAAGGGGTATTTGATACTATATGTAATGGCACATTTAAATGTCACCTTGATTGGATTAAAGGATGCTGATGATTAATGAGCTTCTGGGTGTGTCTATGAGGGTATGTCTACAAATGACTGGCATAAGGGATAGTGAGCCAAACTGGAGAACCTCCTTAAGCTAGGCAGCACCATCCAATAGGATGGTGTCTTGGGTGGAACAAAATTCTTCACTCTCCCAAAGTGGACTCTTTCAGTGATTCTCTAGTGAGTTTCTAGAATCTTTGCTCTGGACTAAGGCAGCACCATTGATCCCTATTGTTCTGTGGCTTCAGCCTCTGGCACTCTGCAGCTACTACTTCTCAAGCTCTCAAGCCTGCCTATGGCCACTGTGGACATCCACCTTCAGGTCAAGTACGCCAATCTAATGACTCCCCTTTGATAATCATACTTCCTCTTGATACTGTTCCTCTAGAGAACACTGACTAATAAACTATGTAAGCCTAAAATTGCTCATAAAAACAAAGTTTATCTAATAAAGAAGTAAATAAACTGTCAAGCAATGAAGTATTAAAAATGTATACATAAGAAACAATATTAATATGCTAAATACCTTTTTCATAATAATGCAAAAATAAAGCAAAGAGGAAGAGTCATAGTTACAAATTTCAAAAGTATGAACAAAAGCAAGAAAACTGATTTTCAATACTATTTCATCTGGAAAGAAATTGGATGATAACTCTTCAAAACTCACTCCAACTGCTGTTGTAGTGGTGTGCACCTGTAATTTCAGCCACTAGGGAGGTCAAGGCAGGGAAATGGCAAAAGTTTGAGGCCCGTCTCAGCAACAGAGCAAGACACTCAGGAATTTAGTGAGACTGGTCTTCATCAAAAATAAAAAGGAGGTCTGGGACTGTAGCTGAGTGGCAGACCACTTGCTCACATGTGTGAGGCACTGGGTATGATCCTCAGCACCACAGAAAAATGAATAAAATAAAGGTATTCTATCCATCTACAACTATACAATATTTTATAAAAGGAAAAAGAAAAAATAAATAAATAAGAAGGGCTGAGGATGTGCTCAGTGGTCAAGTGCCTGTAGGTTTATTCCCCAGTAAAACGCCTGCAGAACTCCAGAACATTCCTCACAAATTGAAATTTATTTCTGGAAGATAACTAAGCATTAGCAAGTCCATGGCATCAATTCCCAGCACTCAATGAGGAAGCAAATAAATAAACAACAGACTACAATACTAATTCTCTTGGGCTGGAGAGTAGCTTGAAAAAATACATGTAATTAGATAAACATGATTATGATACAAAAGGTACACAATTAGAGGCATAAAAACACAAAAAAATCAGTAGAAAGACACCACACTTTCTCACAAAGATTGAATGTTCCCATGTTATAAACTCTCTAAAAAACACTGAGCTTTCAACCAACTTCTGTAAAATTTTGGGCATGGTTTACTGTATTTTGGAGGTAAACTTAAGAAAAAGTATATCTAAAAATGGAAATAGGAGGGTTGGGATTCTGACTCAGAAGTAGAGTGTTTCCCTAGCACATGAGACACCCTAGTTTTGATCCTCAGAACCACATAAAAATAAATAAATAGCTATTGTTTCCAACTACAGCAACAACAAAAAATACTCTTCAAAAAAATTGAAAACAGTAAACTGTATCTAAGACCAAGCAACAGGACAGAGAGAATAGAAAGAGCATTTATGTTGTACAGGACAGAGAGAATAGAAAGAGCATTTATGTTACTCCCAAGTTTCATAAGCTAAAAGGCTAGCTCCCAAAAGTTTGGCCCCATGAGGAGGCAGTTGGGAGGGAACAGGAATTAGGTGACATGGTGAGGGGATCAGCACCATTATTTAAACACATGGATCTCTTCTTTGCAGAAAACAGGTGTCATTTACTCTTTCACTGATATTCAGTGATTAAATGATTACAGTTAGGTATTCAAGGCATTGCCAAAGTTGTCCTTAAAAATTACAATGAAGACGGGTGTGCTGGTTCACACCAGTAACCCCAGCGGCCCTAGATGATGTAGCAAGACTCTGTCTTAAAACAAAGAATCTAAAAGGGGCTGATGGTTAAGCATCTCTGGGTTCCATTCCTGATAGCAAAAAAACACACAGTTCACTTGAACCTGCCAAGTTCAGACAACAACACTGAAAAACTATCGTGCTTTGTCAAATTCATCACCTTGTGAAGGACAGATACTAGTTTTCATGAAATCACATTCATAAATTTGTCCAAAACTATTTTTGTAGAATTGGACTCAAATTCTGCAGTAATAATGCAAGACAGAGTTTCTCTGTATCTTACGTGGTATTTTGGAATCGAGGGTTGGATTTCAATTTGAAACCACTGAAAAGACAAATCTGAATCTTACCAACTTTCTACACATATTCAGGGGTAGCAAAAGGTAAAATAGGTAATTAGATGTTTTTTTTTTCTTTTTTTCTTTGATGCCCCCGAGATTAAACCCAGAGATATTTTAATACTGAGCCACATCCACAGTCATTTTTATATTTTATTTTGAGAAGTAGTCTCACCAGGTTACATAAGGCCTCGCTAAGTTGCTAAGGCTGTCCTCAAATTTGCAACACTCCTGTCTTAGCCTCTGGAGCAGGAAGGATCACAGGTGTGCACCACTGTACCTGGCTGTAAGCTGGGATTTTTAACAACAACCAAAAAAAAGGTGGATTTTAATCCACCTCTCTCTTGCCTCTTTAATAATAGTCCATCCCATTTGACTCTGAATAAATAAACCTGGGCCTCAGATAAGTGAACAAATCATTTCAAAGTGATACACAAAAAGCTTTGGTGCTGAGGGAGCACAGATGTGTCAGGCTCAAGGGGCAGGGAAGGTCCCTGACAGCTGGGACATACTTTCTCCTGGTCTTGCTCATGGAAAGCATCCAGGATCACCCTCCCAGGCACCTGGACCATGACTCCAGTCTATGAGGCTTTACAGGTTTGCACAGCTCTGCACTGGGGTGGGTGGTCCTTATGCTCCAGGAGAGGTTTTTCTCCTTCACACCATGAGAGACTAAAAGGGCAGGAGTCACTGCTCACCTGGCCCCTCAGCACCAGCATCCACAGGCTGAGTGTTTGCCTGTCTCCAAGGAATGGGAACAGAGCTTGGGGAAAACAAGGTCCCAAGGAAGTAGGTGTTTAGATGAGGCCTTTTCCAGAAGATTCCTCAGCCCAGGGCCCCCAGCAGCTTCCCTGAGAGGCTGCACCCCACATCTTAGGCTGCCCTCTGGAAGCAGCTGACCCAGAGCCTGAAATTCTGTTCACCCTGCAAGGCACACGGAAGCTATGGGCACTCTGTGGCAGCTCCAGGAGAGGATAGTGGCTGAGGACATGGGACTCTGGGAGGTGCCCAAAGGGAACCTCTGCCCAAGAAATCTGACATGGTGCCTACACCTAAGGAAGATAAAAGAAAAAGCACAAGATTTTTACAGCTGTGAACTCAAGTTCTCTATACAGTTGCATCTACATCAAAGAACCTTCAGAGTACTTGACTTTGGCTAACTAGACCACCATGAGGGTAGAAAGGCAGGGTTCTGTATGGAGAGCAAATATTAACTTGGGCTATTATAAGCCCTTTAATAGCACATCATCTTAATTTCTATATCAGACCACAATCTCAAAACTTCTCAGAATATATCACTGACCTTACGAGACGTCTCCAAAATCTACCAAAGCTCAGAATGCAGTAACAGACATACAGAAGAAATTTTCTTTGTTTTTTTCTGTACCCCACCAATCTCATGTTCCTACCAATGCAATTGGTTAATACAGTAATACACAGTTTCTTTTATAAAAGTTCATGGAGGCCAGGCACAGTGGCACACAACTATAATCCCAGCAGCTTGAGAGGCTAAGATAGGAGGATTGCTAAATTCAAAGCCAGACTCAGCAACTTAGTGAGACCATCAGGAACTTAGTGATATCATGTCTGAAAATACAATATAAAAAAAAACTTGGAATGTGGCTCAGTGTTTAAGTGCCCCTGGGTTCAATCCCTGGTATATTAAAAAAGGAAAAAGTAGAAGGAAAAAAATGAAAGAAAGAAAGAAAATAAAGAAAAAAGCAAGAAAAAAAGAAGTGATGTAATCTTTTCCAGGGAGGGTCACACACATCATTCAGGGTAACTTTAATCCATGTTCCTTAGTATGATAATTAATATTTGGGTTAGAATAATGTATTTTCTGTAGCTGGGGTTCTCAATGACTTTAATCCCAACAGATTGGGAAGCTGAGGCAGGAGGATCACAACTTTCAGCCAGAGCTGGGCACCATAGCCACATCCTTTCTGAAAATCATACTGAAAAGAGCTGGGGATTAAGGACAGTAAAGGAATCAGACCTTATTGTAGTGGCAACCAATTTTTTCACACAAAAAAATATTAATTGGGTTTTTCAGAAATCTGCACCATGGATAATTTTAGAACTATCAATAAAAGAGTATCCACAAAAAAGTTCATTGTAGATAAACTTCCTATTTTTGTGTTGCCCTACTTTACTGGGCAGCTAATCTGGAAGAAATCAGCACTCCTGGGCTGGGGATGTGGCTCAAACGGTAGTGTGCTCGCCTGCCATGCGTGAGGCCCGGGTTCGATCCTCAGCACCACATACAAACAAAGATGTTGTGTCTGCCGAGAATCAAAAAATAAATATTAAAAAAAAATTCTCTCTCTCTAAAAAAAAAAAAAAAGAAAAAGAAATCAGCACTCCAGGTGAGGTGCTGGACTCCCCGTTACTAGTTTTTTACACACTTGTATCCAGAATAATAGTTTGTAGTAATGTTCAAACAAGGCCTCTGGCCTTGAGCTGGGCTTCACAAATAAGTAACCAACTGGGCTCCATGGTAACAGCTGGTGGGGGAGGAAATAAAGGGGAGAAGAAGCTCCCCCCTCCTCAGCTGCTGTCCTTGAAGGGTTAACTTGGCCAGAATACAGAAAGAAAAACCTGCTTTTATGTGTGTGATGTGACAACTTGACTATGGTGACTCCACTTTGTGAACTCAGCCATGACACTCAAAAAGCTCATGACTGGGGCAGTTTTTATTCTTTTGTTCAAGAAAATTCCCCAAGAACACAGAATGATCTATGGGGCCTACTGGAGACTAACTGACCACAACTTTCAGGCTTACTTACGTTGACTGAACCCCCAAACTTCCCTTTTGTGGTTTTTGTGCTTAAATATGGAGCCAACTGAAGGCAGGGGCACCACTCTGACCATCTCATTCTTTCGAGAGCAGAGTGTCTGCCACTGGCCAGCAATAAAGGCTTAACTGGAATGAGACTCTGTGGTCTGAGAGTTATTTGGGGGTCCCTGTATTTCAATGTGAACGTCTGACCCCCTCTCCTTACATGCTGAGTATAAAATTTTGAAACCACCTGAACTCAATTTTCAAGGGATGGATGGATTGATTACAGCAAAATCATTGCCCTCTGAGACTGGCTGCAGCCAGATAAACCTGTTTACAACTATCTTCAGTGCCTTGTCTCCTTTGTCCCTACATCATTATTACCCTGTGTGCTTACCTAACTACAGGACTGGTGTGACTCTACATCATGGACTATCAGAAAAATAAGCATTTGTACTCTATTGATGTAGCCCAGAATTCCATATCCCTGGGATCTATAAACAACCCCCTTATTCCCTTTAAAGCAGTTATTTTGACCAAACACGAGGAAGTGTTGAGTGATCATTCTTTCTCCTTAAGGATAATATTCACAAATAGAAAACAAATGCTTTCAAAAGTGTTCTTCTTGCCAGGGACATTGGCACAAGCCTGTAACCCCAGTTAAGCGGGAGGCTGAAGCAGGAGGATCACAAATTGGAGGCCAGCCCAGATTCCAACACAAACTAAAGGGAGAAAGAGAGGGGGGAAGGGAGGGTGAAGGGAGGGGGAAGGGAGGGGGTAAGGAAGATTGATTCTTTCCACTATTTCACTAAGCGATAATGACAATTAGCAGACGGTGTCTATGTGAAACGAGTGGAAAGAAGGAATGTCTGGCTGAGCTGTGAGTTGGAGAGAAGGTGGCCTTTTAGAAGGCAGGTGGCGCCTGCAATTTGGAGGACGTCCACTAGGTGGAGCTCCACAGGGAGAAGAAAGGTGCATTTTTGGTCCTGCTTCCTACACGTTGGGAAAAGTGAGTGCGGGTCACAGGTAGGGAGCAAAGGAGACATCTGGGACCTGAGCCTCCCTTCCAAACCCAGGGAACCAGGGGACAGGACCCAGGGCCACCCGACAGCGGCGACTCAGGGCGCCACTCAGCAGCTTGTTCGCCCGCCGGGCCCCAAGGCAGGTGCTTACCGCCTACATTCAGCGAACTCACCATTTTTGGCTTCTCTGGTGACCTGGCGTCCTCTGGAGGAACCTGCGGGCACCCGAGATCCCCGAGAACACGGCAGCCCAGTCACCGGGGTCCCTGGAGCAGAGAACACGGGGCCTGGAGCAGGAGTAGCCCAGTTGGTAAGGAAGAAAAGCCCGTGAGCTTGCGGAAGCCCGCCCTTCCCCTCCCTTTGCACACTGATTGGACAGTTACACCAAGCGACCCGGATGGATGGCCTCCAGGCCCGCCTCTGGATCGTGACTAAAAGCTAACAGCATCCAATCACTGGCTGAAATTGGGTAGAGTGACAGATTTTTGGCCCCAGCCCTTTTCAGGAGGAGCTTCCTGGCTGTGCTGAGAAGGAATCCAGGTGGGAAACCTTGGCTTAGCCTCTGGGACAGAGGTGACACGTGGCGCTGAGCTAGGCTTCAGCCATAGAGTGCTTTCCGAGCATGGCAAGTCCCTGGGTTTAACCTCAACACAAAAACAAAGCAGAGCTTCTTCAGGAGGCTGAGGCTGGAGGAGCCCAAGGTCACGTCTGCATCTGCAAACAGTGAGACCCTGTCTTCAAATAAAATGAAAAGGTGGGGATGGAGCTCAGAGGACAGGGTCAAGCCCCACTGGGTTTGTTTCCCAGTACCTTAAAAAAGAAAGAACGATATATTATTTTATATTATATATATAATCTATATTTTATATATTTTTGTATATATAAAATATATATCATATATTTTTAAATAAAATATATAGAATATATTATATATTTTTATATATAAAATATGTATTTTATATAATATAGTCTATATATTATATGTATTTTATATATAAAATATGTATTTTATATAATATATTCTATATATAAAATGGATATTTTCTATAATATATTTTATATATATTATATATATATATTTCTCACACCAAGTACATCTAATCAGAATATTTTCTATTATATATATTATAAAAAATTATATATATATATATTAAAAAATATATACATATATATATATTTTTTTAATTTTCCCCAGCTGATGCGACCTCAAGTGACTTAGAAAGACATGGTGTCCAAGTTTTTGAAACACTTTTTAAAGATATCATTTATATGACCCATATATAATATCAAAAAATGAAAACAATTTGAAAACTATTTAGTAATTCTCCTGACCTCCTGCCCTCTGTTGCTTTGAGGAGGCTCCTGATCTACAAAAGGAAGCAACTGGGGTTGGCTCTGATGCCCAAGGCTCCTTCCCTAGCAGAAAGGGTGGGGGAGGAAGGAAGGCAATCCTCTAGGGCAGCAATATGCTGTGGAAATAAAATGGGTGCTTTGTGCTTAGTGTATATGTTCTACTTCGAATGTTAGGAAGTCTTCTGCAGAAATGTGACTCTGGTGACCCCACAGGTCTGTTCAGATGTTCACCCAAAACCAAACAGATACGATTATGATGCAAAGCAGGAAAGAAACTTTGACCAGTGCACCTACACCAGGAAGACAAAAAACCCCTGTCCTTACCCTGTCTTCAGATGCTGACAAGGACTTTGAGATTTTATAGAAAGGGTAATCATAGGCATGTATGGATAGGGGAAATTGTATGTAGGATTTAGTATTATCTGTAGGATTTAAGCTTCAGGCATCTGTGGTCTTATAACTTCTCTGTGAGCTCACACTCATTTGCCCCCTGGACACATGTCACTGTATTTCAAAGACTGACCTCACTTTGTCAGGAGGAAGTCCCCCTCCAGTGTATTCTTTCCATGTCAAGGTTTTCAAGAAAAGCCACAAGCCCTAGGAAGCAACATAACCCCCGGAGCTGACCCAGCACTCTCAGCATTCTGGGTTTGAACCGATAGTCCAACCAGAAAGAAACGAAAACCCTGCTCAGCTGGGTCCCTTAACCCTGCATATAAACCACAAAAAATTGCCACTTGGGGCCAACACTGCCTGTCATGTCTATCCCCGTCTTGGAAATTAAGTACAATTTTTATTTCTCTACTCTTAATTTGGGCTTTGTGAAGTCTATCACATCCTGATCACTGGCCCAAGTTCATTCTACCTAACAATATTTCCCATGGCCAAGGGGGGCCTATTGTGTAAAAAGTCGTATTCCCACCATGTGTGGAAAAGTGGACATATAGCTGCCAGGGCTGAGAATTGAATTCCAGGTGCCTTTATTGTCCCCCATGGTAGAGATTGAATTGAGGGCAGGGGCACTTTGCCACTGAGCATCCCTTTTATTGTGGTTCAAAGAAGGTGGGTGTGAGCATAACTGTAATGGGCCTGAGAGAATAACTCCAGATGGTGACTCCAAGCTACTATCAATCCAATGAAGAAGTTGATAAATCAGAGGGTGAGACCCAGCATGGTTGTTAATGCCTGTGATCCTAGAGGTTCAGGAGGCTAAGACAGGAGGATTTCTAGTTCTAATCTAGCATCAGCAAAAATGAGGTGCTAAGCAACTCAATGAGAGCCTGACTCTAAATAAAATGCCAAACATGGCTGGTTATGAAAATATAGTATTTTGCCTTAAATGTACAATTGAGATATAAGAAACGCAACCTGAGGGCAATTAGAGCAAAATGGAGAGTCACGTGTACAGCCTCAGACTGTGGATGTGGAAGATCTCTAGTCCGTGCACCCGAACCATCCTGGACCCACAGGAGGTCGGGGAGGGGTCACCCTGACCAAGAGGGAAAGAAGCAGTGTTGATTTAGGTAAAGTCAAAAGTGTCTAGGTCCAAAATGCACTCAATTCAAGAAGACTTTCCTGGCACAAAAGGACAAAGGGAGTTGGGGACAACTAAGGGTGTATGGCTTTATATACAAATATGTGGGGGTTTTGATACCAGGGATTTGACTGAGCGCTGCCTAGCCACTGAGCCAAACTTCCAGCTCTTTTTTACTTTTACACAGGGTCTGGCTAAGAGGCTTAGGGCCTCACTAAGCTGCAGAGGCTGGCTTCCAACTTGCAGTTTGCCTGCATTAACCTCCCAATCCACTGGGATTTCAGGATTGTGCTACTCTTCCCTGCAGCATGCTTCTTTAAACAGCCCAGTGGGACACAGGGAAATGCAGGTGAAGATCTGGAAGTTGGTGCACCCCATAGTACTTTGGCAAAGAGGAACTGGGGTGGGAAGCGGGGACCCTTGTGAACCAGAGGATAGAATGCTGACTGCAACTTGCGTGCTGGCCCAGATGTTCCATCCTGTAACACTGTTAGTAAAAGCTGTGCTTTTTCTATACCTGTGTCTCTTAGTCTTCTAGAGGACACATGCAAGAATGGTGGGAACATGGGCTGGGGATGTGGCTCAAGCGGTAGCGCGCTCACCTGGCATGCGTACGGCCCGGGTTCGATCCTCAGCACCACATACCAACAAAGATGTTGTGTCCACCGAGAACTAAAAATTAAATATTAAAAAAAAAAAAGAATGGTGGGAACACATGGTTAAGAGAATAATCTTGTAAAATGGGCCCACTGTGCTGACCTGCACATGCATGATTTCCAAAAATCAATTTACCTGCAGCTCTGCCTGGCCTAAGTGGAGAGGAGATGTCACATTCCTCAGCCAACTACCTGTGATCTGCATGAGAAATGCAGGCAGGAAACCCCCTAAGAGGAACCCAAGTGACTATGTAGAGACAGACTTTGTGACTCTTTCCACAGACCAGATTTTGGAAGAAAGGATAATTTTTTGGATAAGAATCCAATTAGAATGGCTCAGCGTGGGCCAAGGTGACATAGAGTTGCCATGACCATCGAGACTTGAAAGTATGATGTCACCCTTCTGTCAAAAGTCAAAAAGTGCACCTGGGCAGGAGTCTCTGGAAACTTTCTAGAGACTCCAATAAAACTAGAGTTCAGAAGAGGCACACGGTCCCTCTGCTTTCTGAGAGGACCCACTTTCACCCTTGAGAATGTCCCCTTCCCCTTCAAGAAGTTCATGCCTGTTACAGGGTGACATGTCTGAAAACTTTCTGATGTGATTGCAAAAATCAAGCGTTCAAATGGGTCTTTTCACTGCCTCAGTTTCTCGGGAGGTCCCAGCTCTATAATGAGTTCATTCTCTCTAAAAAAAAAAAAAAAAAAAAAAAAAAAACCACACAGAAACCTTCATTAACAAGCAGCAAAACAAAACAAACAACAACAACCAAAAAATAAATCAGTAACCTGCTAGAGCAGCCTCCGCAATTTAGCTTCACTCTGTCTCTAAATAAAGCTTGCAATAGAGATGTAGTTCAGGGCATGTAGTTCAGAGGGCCAGGCATGGTGGCACACACTTCAAGTCACAGCAAATTGTGAGACTGAGGCAGGAGGACCATGAGTTCAAAGCCAGCCTCAGCCATGGTGAGGTCCTAAGCAATTTGGTGAGACCCTTTCTCTAAATAAAATATAAAATAGGGCTGGGGATGGGGCTCAGTGGTTGAGTGCCCCTGCGTTCAATCCCCAGTCCCCACCCTCTCAAAAAAGACATAATAGAATGTAAAAGGACAGATATAAATCTAACGACATCAACAGTGACACTATATGGACAATCCTATCCAAAGGTACAGGTCATCAGAAAAAAATAAAATAAAAACAACGTCCAATTCTGCACACCTGAGACCCAAATCAGGAAATATAATGAGCCAACTAGTCCCAACTTTGCCCCAGATCTCCCTCCTGGCTGCCTGTGTGAATGCAGGTTGGGGCTCTGGCTTCCATCAAGACTCTGATCAGGAAGGGGAGACCCACAGAGGTATGGGGAAGCCCTGTGAGAGACCAGGTTTCCCTTGGTCAGGATAGCCACAAAGGGCTTGCAGTTTGAGGTGGGCTCTTCATCCGGCAGAAGGACCAGGCCAACAGCTTACCACGTGCTCTCCGGGAGAGAGGAATTGAAAGTTGAAACTCTCCTGCCCACCTCTGGCCAGAAAAGTAATGAGAAGGGTCCTTCCAGTCCCCTGTTTTGGATATTTTCAAAGTGAAGGGGGGCTGAGAGAGAGTCAGAGAGAGTTGATGTAGTGATTGGTCAGAGCCTCCTGCTTCAGGACTAAAAGGCAGGGGGTCATTCAGAGTGGCTCCGCCCATATTTCCTATTCCTTAATATTTAAAGGCGATTGGGAAATTGTATCTTTCAGTCACTGGATTCTTTGTCTGAGATCATCATAATCTACTATTGAAACACAAAAGGCATTAGTAGAAAACATACTATCTCTGAGAAATCACCACCTTGAAAGATCCAGGTTGTTGTTGTTGTTGTTATTATTATTATTATTACTATTATTATTATTATTATTGTTCTACCAAACACTCATCAGAAGATTCTTCATCTTTTCTCGATATTATTGGGAAGCCTTGCACTTGGCAATGGTAACATAGACATTTTCATTTGGCATGGCGCTTCAGCCTCTCCACAAACCACGGAGTCGAGGGCTCAGTCACAATATTTATCACAGTGGCCTTTTAGAGCATTTTAACTCAGTTCTAATTTTTTCATCAGCATTTATCTGACTAAGAAAGCTCTTGGAAGTAATTTAAGTCCAACGTTAAGAGAATCCCTATGTTGTAACTTTGAAACAGAGTCATAAAGACTGTATCATAGAAGCAAGGAATAATATTTAAATTAGTCACGTCAAAGATCCTGAGACCAGGAGCTGGCCTAAGTCTGGTTAACTGGCATGCACGTGTTTCAGACCTGAACCTTAACTTCAGCAGAGTGTAGCTCTGAAATATCAGCTGGCAATTACTAGGATGAGTTGTATTCATGCAGGCTACAGGATAGTCATCCTCCTTTCTCTTAATTCTCACATTTAAGGAATCTGTTAGGTCTGTCAGTGATGTAGATATTCTGACAGCAGAAGACAAACATCCTAACATCCTTTTGGGTGCCATCTCATGAGGGTTAGGGTATTACCAATAAAACCTCCAGGTGACAGGCATCCTCCTGTAATTGTTGTTGTCCATTCCAGGAGACCAGCCTAAATGCATGCACTATTTCTAGAGCTCTTGTGTGGTACTGACTAGACATTTGCATAATACTTAGGAATACTCAGGAATAATACTTAGAAAAGGTGCCAATTTCTATTGTAGAATGATCAGGGCAACCCTACATTGGTGGATACCTTGTGTACATAACTGGCCTGTAGAGAAAAATTCTGTTTCATCAATCTTTCAATTTGGACAACTGTCCACATAAGTAGTCTTAATTTCTAAGGGTAGCATGATTGTCTGGTTTAGGTTTCTCGTATGGTGTCTATTCCTCAAATAGAATCCCAGACATTCTGTTTGCCATAGAATCAACATATAACTGACTACTACAGTCAGTAGGATTAATCTAGTTTCATGGGTGGGCTTTCCAGTCCACACTACAATGTACATTAAAAATGGATCTGAGGGCTAGGGTGGTGGCTCGGTGGTGGAGCGCTCGCCTAGCACATGCGAGGCCCTGGGTTTGATCTTCAGCACCACATGAGAACATAAACAAAATAAAAGGATTGTTTCCATCTACAAGTAAAAAAACAAATTTAAAAAACAGATCTGAGAATGTGTCCATAGAAGTTTCTTCATAATTTTTACTTACCTGACAAGTTCATGAAGATGCATGGTTGGAAACTCTGCAGTTGGAAGATTTACCTTCCTGTGTCGGGTTTTTCAGTCATTTTCATGATGACAGGTTTAAATTCTATCTTTTAAACCTGATTTAATTTACTGAATCATGTTCATCAGCAATGAACATGATTCAGTAAATTCAACAGCAGTCTCAATTTTTTTTTTTTTTTGGTGGTGCTGAGATTGAACCTTGGGCCTTGTACATCTGAGCAAAGCACCCTAACAACTGAGCTATATTCCCTGAGATTCTCAATATTACAATTAAGAAAAAAATTAAATATTTTGTAAGATCTAGTGTGTGCCTCTAGGGTCCTGTGTTCCCCCTTTTCTTTATTTAATAAAATTGAGTAAAGACTTGGCATAAGCCATAATATCATCAATTTAAGTTATAGATAGTAGTACAAGTATTTTAATGATAAGATTTACCTTGTATTTATTATTGTAATTTCCCAATATATATACTAGTTGATCCATCTTAACAATTTAAAAGGAATCCTCAATCTCTTTCTGAGAGAAGGTCTCAACATATCTTTATGTCTCAGAATATTATTCTTTAAATAGGTGTCTCTCGATGGTCTTTTAAAAAATGTCATTAAGCATTATATAAATCCTACCAAATTTTGTGGATAATAGGTCCAATCAGAGAACTTCTATCATGTCCGTGAATTTTCAACAAGGTTTGCAACTTTTAATGCTCAAAACTAACGTACAACTATAATTTGGAGAACCTCAGTCCTAAAAAAATTCCCAGATCTCAAAATGATTCAACAAACAAAATATTCAAGAATGGACAGTCTTTGAATCAATCAAATTTAGTCTCCAAGGAGAATTGTAAAAATTAGAATCGAAGTCAGCAGTTTAATGTATTTAGTGTTTAATCAAGGATGTGAATTTATTCACCCAAATTAATCCTTGCCTTAAACAATAAGAATCATTAGGCAATAAAGACCTTGCTTAAAGGAATTAAACTTAACATTTTAATAGATCTTTATCATGTCAAAATATGAACAAAAATATTAGCTCAGTGTCAGCATAGAGAGTAAAATCAGGGAAATAGCCTGAAAAATCCTTGAATTAATCAGTTAAAACTTTTAGTCAGTCCAGTACATATAAATCTCTTTTTTTCACATTTATATATTCTCTAATTAATAATATAAAAATATTCCTATTTAGGAAAATATTTTTATCATAAAAATCTAGAATATAAAGATCTTGGTTTACCCAAAGATGATTTCTTTCTTCTTAGGACCTCCAGTGTGTGCTTCTCCTCTGTTGAAATTCCTTTTAGAATTTTTCCTGGTTACACTTTGAAATAATTTCTGAAAATAATTTCTAAAAAATAATTATCTTTGTACCTTGATAAAAAAAATATCAATAAGGGCTGGGGTTGGGGCTCAGTGGTAGCACGCTTGCCTGGCATGCATGAGGCACTGGGTTTGATTTTTGGCACCACATACAAATAAATAAAAAAAAGTAAAGGCCTATCAACAACTTAAAAAAAATATATATTTTTTTTTAAAAAAAGAGATATCAATGAAAATATAGTTAAAGTCCTTGGATATTTCTGTAGATAAGGGCATAACCTATAATAAATACAGTATATAATTGATTAACTTTATGTAACCACGTGGTTCTTAAGATATTTTGGATCCATTTCAACATGTTTTTAACTAGGAGTACACGACTGCATGTGACATCATGTGATGTAGCTGATGATCCTTGTGTATACATTTATTTATTTCTTTTAATTTATTGGTCAGGAACAAGAAGAAAAATTTGGGGGGTCATCCCAGGAACATGGACGGCTTTGTTTCTGCGATAAACAAATGCTTCTCCTGAGTTACAGCCATCTGATCCTGTAGGAGGTTCAGAAAATACACACACACACACACACACACACACAGGCTGAACCCTTTTATTGAGGAGAAGCCATTCAAATGAGGCCAGGGGTCAGGTTTCAGGGGGCTGAGTCTAGCTTCCTGATGTCTTGTCCACAAGAGGCTTGGTTTCAGCTTTGGAGTTGTTCTGTATCCTCACTTTCAGTGAAAGCATAAATGAGAGTCAGACCCCATCATTCCTCCTTCAACGAAAATCCTGCAGGAGAAGGGTGAAGTGTGTGGGAAGGGCGACCCCTACAGGAACACAAGGCTGCAGAGTTCTTAGGGTCCCTGTTAGCCTCAGATTGTGTCACCTGAGCAGCAAGTGGAGACCTACTCTAAGATCCCCCAGATTTCAGAGATGGGGGTATTTGCACAGAGCACATCAATAACCTTTGGAAAACATTCATTAGTAAAATAACGATACATTGATGTATGCATAGATTTTGGAATGCTTCAATCTAGAGACGGTTTTCACATTCTTTATGGTGTTTGAAGAGAAAATTCTTGATGAGGTACTCTTTATCAAATTTTCTGTTGTTGCTGGTGTAGGGGTTCATGCTTATCATCCCAGCAGCTCAGAAGGCTGGCTCAGGAGGATTGCGAGTTTCAAACCAGCCTTGGCAACTTAGTGAGGCCTGAAGCAACTCAGTGAGAACCTGTCTCTAAATAAAATATAAAGAAGAGCTGGGCATGTGAATCAGTGGTTAAGTGCCCATAGGTTCAATCCTCCATACCAAGAAAATAAAATAAAAAATAAAAAAGTTTTAAAAGTGGTTCCTGATAGTACCTTCAGTCTAATTCTAAGACATCTTTCCTCTCTCAAGCTCACAAAAATTCCCTCTTGTTTTTCGCCCTGATAATTCGAGTAATTTCAGTATTTGCATTTCTGTGTGTTCCATGACACTAGAGTATATTTGGACACTTTATACATACATGGAGTGTAACTTATTCTGATTAGGATCCCAGTCTTTTAGTTGTGCTTGATGTGGAGTTACCCTGGTCTGTAGTTATATATGAACTTAAAAAATGTGTCCCATTAAGTTTACTCTCTTTTCTACACCATCCCCCTCCCTTCCCATAATTTCCATTTATCTAATCCAATAGCCTTTTATTTTTTCCCTCCTCAACCTCCGTGTGTGTGTATGTGTGTGTGTGCGTGCGTGTGTGTGTGTGTGTGTGTCACATTTTCTTTATCCATTCATCTGTTGAAGGGCAACTGGGCTGATTGCAGAGTTGAGCTATTATAAATTGAGTTGCTATAAACATTTTTGTGACTGAGTCACTGTAGTGTGCTGATCTTTAAGTCCTTTGGATATAAATCGAGAAGTGGCATAGCTGGGTCAAATGGTGCTTCCATTTCAAGTTTTCTAAGGAATCTCCATACTCCTTTCCAGAGTGATTGCACCAATCTGCAGTCCCACCAACAATGGGTGAGTGAACCTTTTCCCCACCTACTTGCCAATATTTAATAATACTTGTATTCCTGAGAATTGCCCTCCTGACTGGAGTGAGAGGGAATAGTTTTAACTTGCATTTCTCCAATTGATACAGATATTGAACTTTTTTTTCATATATTTGTTAACCATGGATGACTGTATATTTAGTGTGTGGCTGGTGCTGGGGCTCCAGCTTCCTCATTCTGCAGGACAACTTTTGAATCTTCTAGAATCATTTTAGAAACACTTCTATCCTATTTGAAGTTCATAGTCCATTTACTATAATGAATTGTTCACAGTTGTGTGTATGATTCCATCTTCAAATACTCCCATGGGTTTATAAGAATCTAATCTCAGGCTAGAACTTTGTGGTTTGTTCACTGTAGTTTTTTAGTATCAACTGATGTCACTTTGCTGAACCACAGAGTTTCATCATGTATTTGAAAGAGTGGGTCATAGTTTTGGTTTTCTTCACAAATTGATGTGGATTTTACGGAACTTGTCAATTTCTCTCCAAGTTTGGAGAATACACTGAATTCTTATTTCAATTTGGGGTGTACTGTTTTCTTTTACTTTTTCGGAAATTTAAAAAATATATTTATAAAAATGTATTTGACTTTTACAAAACAATTATAGAATTGACAAAGATTTAACAAAATTCACGCCCAATTGAATTTTATTACAATAATCTTCCCTAGGCATGTTAGGCTCGAATTCAGGACCCTCAAAAGACCACCAGAGACCAAGGTCCATGTAAGCAGCAAAGAGGTGTTTATTGGGAGCTAATTCGGTCCTCCACATACATCCAGCAACTGGTGATGCTGAGAGGCCCCTAGCCCAGTGTTTGCAGCAGTTTTATATACGCTTTGGGGAAGGCAGGGACTTCACATACATCATAGCATCTCTTGGCAAATCATCACACACCGCAGGAAAATCATAAAAGAACTCTAAAACATGATTAGCACATTCACTGGTGGGAACAAGTTGGGTAGCGGTGATTGATTAGTACAGAGGAGAATTCATTTGAACTGGTTGGTTTAGGCCATGAGGGTTGTAGGTGCTGAACTACATGGTTTCCCAACATGTTATCAACCACCATAAACTATAGGGAGGGTCATCTGGCATCCCAGGTATTTTCCCTGTCTCATGCTGATTGGTGGCTGGTAGGGGGTTGCTATGGGTCCCCACCTAGAGTAACTCAGAGACACCTGGCACAGTGGATATCTCCTGTTATTTGCAGACAAACAACTCAACAGAGTACATTTATGCCTAGGAGTGCTCTGTGGGTGTTTTCAATGACAAGGGTCATGCCCCTTCCTTGAACAGGCTTTGCTCTGAGGTACAGGCTGGTTTTTCAGACTCAATGGCATTTTTGTAACAAAGGTTGGAGGATCTCTGATCTCTGTGCCCTTCAACAGAAGAATGGATAAAGAAATTTTGGTATATATACAGAATGGAATACTATGCAGCCTAAAAGAAGAACAAGATGATGGCATTTACCAGCAAATAGATGGAAATGGAGAATATTATGCTATGGAAAATAAGCCAGTCCCAAGAAATCAGAGGCCAGATGTCTTCTCAGATATGCAGATCTAATTCACAATAAGGGTGAGGTTCTTGAGAAGAATAGAGGAACTTTGGATTAGACAGAGGGAAGTGAAAAAAGGGGAGGGGCTATGGGGGTAGATTGAAAGTAAAATAAATAAGACGTCATTACCCTTTGTACATATATGATTTCATGACCAGTGTTACTCTACATCATGTGCAACCAGAAGAATGAGGAGGTATAATACCCCTATGTAGCATGTGACCAAATGCATTCCACTGTCCTGTGTAACTAATTAGAATCCATTAAAAATCTTTTCAAAAGTTCATTGTACATTTTTGTATAAAAACAGTATCTAGTACTGAAAGTGTAAAGTTTCTAAGCTGGAAGGCTTGAATTAAAATGTAAAAGATTAGGTATTATTGAGTTCCTCTGTTACACCCAGATTCCTGAGATAGTTAAGACAACACCCTACTAGCCATTTAGCCTAGGGCCCTGTGCAGTTTGTCACAGGGCCCGAACCAATCAGTTTGAATGTGTACCCCGCTTAGGAATGACAAATCACCCCCACCCGAGCTGTTCCCGCCAATGAATTTGCCAATCAAGTCTCAGAGTTGTTGTTCAATTTCCCAGCGCCTCATGATGATTTGTTCTGATGTATGCAAAGCCCACCGCCCTCTCCAAAAAGTGTACTTAAGGTCTGCTTGACCTTTGCTCTGGGCTCTGGGCTGCTCTCCCTTCTTGAGTGAGCACAGAGTCCCAGCGCGCTGGAATGGATCCCCAATAAATCCCCTTTTGCCAATTGCATGGAGTAAGTCTCTTGTGTGGTCTCTCCCTCCAACGATTCGCCAGACCTTTACAGTACTTGGGTAATAATCCCCAAGTATTTAAATGAAATCATGAAGATTCATAGAAGGTCATTTAGCAAGCAGAAAGCAGTTAAGATTATAATGGGAGTCTTGAATCAATCATCACTCAGAGCAAATTTAATGTAGAAAACAATAATAACAGAAAGAAAATAATTCAGAATCCAAGTAGGAAATAGGAATTACATCCTTAATGTGAACTTGGACTCTGGGAGTTCAGCTGTCTGTCAAAGCACTGCGTCTCTCTGCCCAGCCACAGGGTGCATTTCTAAATGGGCTGCAAACTCTTCCTATTTTCTGAGTTTCCTGCCCCAGGATTTATGCTGAATGCTGTGACTAACATTTAACCACTTGTCCTCAAACTCCACTTCAGATCTATTTCTGAAGAAAACAATTCTCCTTCCACAAGAAGAATGATATAAACATTGAAATGGCTTAAATATGTTTAATTACCCCCACCCTCAAATCTCACTGCCTTGCTAACCCGTGTTTAATGAACAAGTCACTTTCTGGGTTTTTTAAAACTTCTTGACTCTTTTTCAAGCACATGTACCTCTTCCTTGCTCCTCTTCATCCTCACATTGTAGGAAACTCCGTGGAGACTTGGGACAGTCTCCCTTCACCTGTGGGCTGAGGCCAATGATTTGCTTCTATTCATGAGGGTGTCTCTGGGGCCTGAACCAAGGAGGCCTCATTCTTGACACAAAACAGCTATTGGCCCAGGTTGAGGAGTGAGGTTCAGCAAGATATTGAAACGTTTTCAAGACATGTCAAGGGACGATATGCTGCACAGAGAAACAAACATACTCAATGAGATTGTCTCAGTATTACTCTGTTCCTATTTTTTTTTTAATTTTTTAGGTGTAGTTGGACACAATACCTTTATTTAATTTTTATTTATTTTTATGTGGTGCTGAAGGAGTGCAGGTTGCAAGTTCTGAGCAGCCTTCAATAGGAATCTGCTGCCCTTAGGAGGGCCTTTATTTTTATATCATTTTTGTAGATATCTTTCCAGGTAGTTCATAGTCTCAAAGCCCCAAACTTATTTGATTTCCATATTTTTCAAGAGTCACAATCTTTTCTGAAATATTGATTATCTAAGATAAATTGAGGACATGGTTCAGAATATTTTCCTGTAACCTTTGACAATAAGGATTAATTATTTACATTTTCACCTTAATCACTAGGTGCACACTGTTGTGGGGCAGGTCATTCAGAAAACACACCAATTCCCAGTTCTGTCCAAATGGACAAAATTTACCTGGGAAGCCAGGGACAGCTCCCTGCAGGACCTATAACTGTCTCTGCAAGGAACAGACCCAAGACTGAGCATGGAAGAAGCATTTCTTACATGATATGAAGTCTCAGGGTAAAATGGAGTCTGTTTGGTCATTGCCCATATAACCTGGCCCATAACACTATACTACTCAACTACATGTCTCCTGGTCTATTATTAACTTTTAACTTTAAATCATATGTATAATTACTTCATTAACCTTTAACTTTAAAGCACACCTATAATCATTAGTAAGCTTTCTTACTTTTAATCTAAAGTCCCAGTAAAACACATTTCAAATAGTGAAACACACTTAAAATAGTGAAAGCCTATTATTCCGAAGTGACTCTAAAATGTATCTATATTAATTTTACATTATTCTATTTTTAATTTCCAAAGTAATTTCCTTTTTTATGTATGACCTATTTAACTGTTTTCTTAAAGTTTCCTTGATCCTTGGTCAAAGCCCACCAAATCTCATGTCTTCTTAATCTTTTAACTAAAGGGCAGGTTCTGCACCTCAACCCATTTGCCATTGATATTAACTCTGTGTTTTCCACTTTCATCATGAATTCCTGTGTGAGGCAGAGGAGGGGTGTTAATTGGGGGGAATGTATTTTTATGAGCCTCTTGTCCTCGAGGGGAATACTATAATCTTCCTTTAATTAAGCCAGTTACATAGGGTGGTCCTTGTTGGCACAGCGATTGTTTTTTTTTTTTTTTTTTTTTTTTTTTTTGTAACTAGTCTATTGTAGAGGTTGTAGCTTTGGAAGGGAGGGGGACATTAGTGTACATTGTTAACCCTGGGATAAACATTTCTTGTGGATTAGGCTTTTCTCAGGAACTTTGATTGGTCATCTTTCCCCTGTGAGTTTCTTAAGGAATAACACTATTTTTGCACACTGAGAGTGATTGAAACACACCTTGGGGCCTGTCTCAATTGTGTCCTTGGTCTCATTCTGGGAATTTTCCTGCATTATTGATTGACGGATGCCCTGTTCTCCATATCAGGAGGATCATAAACAAAACACTTAACATTCCCCATGGTTTCGGTTTCCAGATGGTGTGGCCCTGCCACAGCATCCCCCACACTGTGACCCTGTCAGACAGCGGATGACAGGAACCCCTTCACCAACTCCTGATTGTGAAAAACCCCAGTAAAAAAAAGAGAAATAAAAAAAAAGAACTGGGAAGTCACTTCAGCAGAACCCAACATGCCTGCTCTGTACTGAACAGGTGATTGAGAGCTGCCTAGGCGGGGAAGCCCTTTACCTGGGTCTTGAAGAGTGGCAGCTGCACTAACTGCACTTAAGCATTAAGCATTAAGAGCTCCGTAGGCCCAGGGATGCTCCTGAGCTGCTTAAAAGTTGGGAACCAGAAGAGCTAAAGGGGGAAGGACAGAATGGAGCAGCCAAGGACACATTAATCAAAAACCTTGTAGCTCCCAGTAGAAAGGGGCGATTCCGGGGACAAGCTATCTTAACAGCATATTGGCTCAAGGGCAGGTTCTGGATAAGGGTGGAGGAAGGGCACTGAAGGAATTGACATTTCAATCCCTCAGGGAAGTCTCCAACTTGCCAGACTCATCAAAATTGGCCTCACCCCTTTTCACTGTCTAGACTGACTTGTTTAATTCTGGCTTCACCCCAGGCCCTGCGTGCACAAAGGAGCAAGAGTCCAGCCCCCTAGAGATTCCAAATGCGGAACCTGGTGGAGCTGAATTCCCACCAATTCTATGAGGGGGGGTGGGGCTGTTCCAAGACCCTTGGAAGGAATAAAAAAAAAAAAAAAAGGAGGTAAAAAGGAGGTGTTCCCTAAGCTGCCCTGGCTGCCTTGGGAGTCATCCTACTTGTGCCCCATCCAGAATAAGCAGCTGCAGAAGCCCCAGCTTCACAAGGAGGTGGGGACCCTGGAGAACCTGTTTCCAGGCGCCACTCCCCAGGCCCAGAGTTGGGAGGTTAATCGGATGAAGTGAACCACCAGGGTCCAGGAGCGCGCCCAGCAGCCCCGTGGGTGGAGACACCAGCCCAGGCAGGATTGCGCCCAGATCTGGGGTCAAGGTCCTTCCTCGGTGCCAGCGCACAGCCATGGGATCCACGCAGAGGTGCACTCGCAGGCCCAGGGGACGTGCCTAGGCCACCGCCAGGTACTTGGGACCCGGGGACTGAGCCACTCCGGCCTGGGGAGGGGACGAGCGCAAGACCCTGGGAAGGAAGCCAAGGCACTCAGAAATGGCGAGTCACCAAAACCCAGCCCCAGACGCATTCTCTTCGTGGCCCAGAAAGCAGCGCTGGGGTGGGGCGCACAAGGAGGTGGGGGGCGGAGCAGGAGGAGGGGGCGCAGGCCAAGCAGGAGGCGGGGCCGGGTTGAGCCCCTGGAAACTGCGCCTGCGACTAAGGCGGGGCTGCTCCCGGGTCGTAGGGGGTGACACATCTCCCCATGCTGAGACCCTCGGGCCTCGGAACCTCTCCAAGACCCGCTCCCTGCCCCCTCATGACCTGTGTCCCCCACACCAGGTCGGCACAATTGCGCTGAGGTGTACCCCCACTAAGACCTGCTCTGACCCCTCCCATTCGGAGCCAGGACCCCTCCCCAGGGCCAAGTCCCACAATCTCTATAAGGCATGTCCCCTGCCCCACCCTGACACAGCTGTGACACCCTCCACATACACATTTTTTAAGACACGCAGCCCGATGCCCGTGTCCCCCCAATAAATTCGTAGTCTTCCGTGTCCCGTCCTGGTTCCCACCCCCAGCCATGGCCTGTCACTCTAAGACAAAATCCTGTCCCTCCCCCAACACGGTCTTGACCCTGGCTGAGACTCCTGTCCAGTCCCCTCCCCATATGGCCGTCTGGCCCTATCACTCCCTGTATTCCACCTGGTCCCGACTTGGAGCTCGGCTTGAGTCCCCCCCCCCACACACACACACCCCGCGCCCCCTCCCTGATGCTGCTGGGGAGTCCCCAGGAACAGTCTAAGCCACTGCTGTCCGGCTCCAGGGCCTCTCTCCCCTCCCCCCAGCACTGACGGTGCCTCCAACACTAGGGCCGCCACTAGACCCCTGCGCTGCCCCTTCCCCTCCTAAGTCACTCCCCACTTCGCTCCTGGGACAAGTGTCCACCCTGAGGCAGCTCCGCTGTGCCCAACACTAAGGCCCGCCCCCAGCATGTCCAGTCCCCCCATCCTAGGGCACACCCCTTGCGCCACCCCACTTTAAGGCCTAGTCTCTCCCTAGACAGGCCCTGGTGGGCTCCTGGGCACGTCCACTCCCAGCCTCAGCTATGTGTTGCCCGCTCAAACTGAGGCATGCCCCTTGCTCCACCCTCAGCTTATCCCCTCTAGGACACGCCCATTGCTCCGCCCCCTGCAGTCCATTGGGCACTTTAGAACACGCCCTTGCACCGCCCTCCACCCTGTGTACCCCTAGGAAGGCCCCATCCAGCTCCTGGGCGCGTACCCCTCGCAGCCACAGCTCCGGGGTGCCCAACACTCAGTCCCGTCCCTGGCCCACCCCCAGCATGCCTACACCCCCACTCTAGGACACTCCCCGCCCTGCTCTTGGCCCCCAAGTCCCCCATCCCGCCCCAGCGCAACTGTGCAGGGCCTTATGACCCTCCCCCACCGCCAGCTAAAAACCGCAGGGTGAGGACCCTTGACTTTCCCTCATCCCCGCCCCCCGCCACAGCTGCCCCCCTCCCCCAGCGCTAGGACACGCCAGTCCCGCTCTGGGTCTTCCAGTCTGCCCATTTCGCTTTTGAGCGGCCCGATCCTCCAGCAGTGGGACGGGCCTCCAGTCCCCCAGCCCCAGGGCGCACAAGGTCTATGGCAGCCCCCTCCCCTTTCCTCCGGCTACCCTCCCCCCACATTGTGACGTCGCAGTGACTCCGCCCACCTGCTCTCCCGGGTTGCCCCACCCCCAGCGCGTCCTGGATAGCTGAGTCCCTCTGGGTCCTGGGGCAGGTGGAGCCCAGGACCCATCAGTGAAGCTCCTAGTAGTCGCTGGGGCGGTGGGGCGCCTGGCCCCCTGTTCAGAGGCTCAGGGACTCTCTGCCGGCTGCACTGCGTCTCTGGGGTTGCTTTGAATCCCCCATCTGTGGTTTAAAATCCTAGTGTCCCTGTGAGTCTGGTCTTGCTAGTGCCCTGCCTGGATTATAAATTATACGTTATGACAGGCATCTATATATACTGGAAAAGTATAGTCTATATAGGGTTAGGTACTAGCTGAACTTTCAACATCCTCTGAGATTTTGGGAATGTATCCCCAGAGGATAAAGAGGGGACCTCCGCTGTTTGCATGGGGTTAAATTGGAGGGGACTTTCTTATTAGGAGGGCTCAGTGTCTGATTGCTTGCTGAGAATCTCCAGTTTGGGTGCAGGGGGGAAATGGGCCTCTCTCAGCTTTGGTCTTGATTGGCCATTAGCAGTAGAGACTCCACCCTGGTTTTCTTTGGGCTGCTGGATTCCTTGCAAAACCTGAGGCTTCCCACAACTGGATAATTCTCTTGGAGCTCAGTAGGCATCATAGGAGTTCGGTTCAATTCCTCACCAGACACCTCACATCTACATATGCATGGTGTAAACTTTGCATGCCAAATCCTGTACATTTATTTCCTCTGCAGGGACTCCACCCTGCTTCTCCTCCTTGTATGTTGGCTTCTGCAGACCTGTGAGCAGAAATCACCGAACGCCTCCAAGCCAAACATCCTGCTGATCTTGGCAGATACTCTGGGCATTAGGGAAGTTGGTTGCTATGGGAACCTTACACTGAGGTAGAGTGCGGTTTGGGTGGTGGGGTGCTGCCTTGTGTGCAGTTTCGTGGAATAATTCACTTAAAATCCACCAGTGCAAATGAAATTTCTTAGTGCTGCAGAACTCAGCACCAAAAATGATTATTTTCCAACAGTAAAAATAGGCTCTTAGCCCTCTCAAACGACTTGAGGCCCTGCTGGGTATGTAAGGGTTTTCTGGGGCTGCTGTAATAAATAACCAAAACACAGAGACTTAAATGTAATCCAGGCACCACCACCCCTCACCCAGCCCTGAAGGGCGGAGGCTGAGACCAGAGTCCCAGGCTGAGCTCCCTCCATGGGCTCCAGGGAGGCTCCTCCTGCCTCTCCAGCTCCTGGGGCTCCAGGTGGCCCCTGGCAAACAATATAGTGGCCCCTCAAAAGCTTAAGATTGAATCACAATATGACCCAGCAATGCCACCACTGGGTTCAGACCCAAAGGATTTGAAAGCAGTGAGTCCAAAAGATACTCGCATATCATGTGTTCACAGAAACCCTGATCCCCAGTATGTCTGGAGACTAGGGCAAAACGCATGTCTTAGTGGGGTGTGGGGGAGCCAGGGCCAAAATGGTGTCCAGGAGGTCTGAATGGGGGTCTTTGGAGTCCAGAGGATCTCAAAGAGTGTGGGGTATTTTCTTATTTTGGCTAAACTGGGTAGAGGGTTACACACAGGCTTATAAAATTGTACTCAGTTCTGAGTCTTTTATTCTCAGGGTTAGCAAATCACTAGAATTTTACCCTAAATCCATCAACTTGAATCTTAGGTATCCATTTATGAACGAGCCATTCCTCGGCCCACCCATCTGTCCATGTTTTCATCCAGGCATCATCCATTTGTCTATCTGCCCATCCACCTATGGTGGATGGATAGATGGATGGGTGGGTGGATAGATGGATGAATAGATGGGTGGATGGTGGGTGGGTGGGTGGATGGATAGATGGGTAGATGGATAGATGATTGCCTGGATAGATGAATGGATGGATGGGTAGATGGGTGGATAGATAGATGGATGGATGGATGGGTAGACGGTTGCCTGGATGGATGGATGGATGGATGGGTGGATGGATGGATGGATGGATGGATAGATGGATGGATGGATGGATGGATGGATAGATGGTTGCCTGGATGTATGGATGGTAGATGGGTGGATGGTGGGTGGATGAGTGGATGGATAGATGGATAGATGGGTGGATGGATGGATAGGTGGGTGGGTGGATGGATGGATAGATCAGTGGATGAGTGAATGGATGGATGGGTGGATGGGTGAATGGATTGATGGGTGGGTGGATGGATGGGTGGGTGGGTGGATGGGCAAATGGGTGAATGGATGAATGGATGTATGTATAGATGGATGGTTGAATGGTGGATGAATGAGTGGGTGGGTGAGTAGATGGATGGATGGAAGGACTGACAAGGTTCTTTAGCCTTGGTCCTACTGGTACACTGGCTCAGATCACTCTGTGTGATGGGCCCATCCTGTGCATTGTAGGATGTTGACCAACATTTCTGGTCTCCACCTGCTGCTCACCAATAGCACCACATCCCAAAGTGGGACACGTCCAGTGTCTCTGTACTTTTCCAGTTGTCCTCAGGGGAGCAAAATTTTCTTATGGGAGGTCACTGAGTGGTCAGCTTTAGGCGCATGAAGAACAAGGTCTGAGCTTTTATAGCTTAGCTCCCACCAGATGCAGCCTCCTCCATGGGAGAAGGGAAGAGAGTAGCACCTGTCATCTGACAGTCCCTGGGGAATTCCTTGAGCTCTAGGGGCTGGGTCACTGCCTTTGGGATTCGTATCCACAGTAAGATTCTCAATCTATTTTTGCACGTCTGACTGCAAAAGCTCTTAGGTGAAGTGTTTCATCTTCTCTTTGAATTTTGCACCTGAGAAACCTGGTAGGAAAGTCAGGGTGCACCCTTCGTGGATGCTGATGAGATATTTAAAGCATACAAGCCCCCTGGGTTGCATACCCCCCCTCCCAAAAAATAAGAAAAAGCCAAAAACGTTGCCTTTTTGTGTGACATCGGTCATCTCTTCCTTCAAATATAATTTTGTTGGGGTCCATCTTCCTGTAAGAAGCCCTGCGATGTAACCACAGAGTTATTGTGACAGGGGGTTCCCCATAAGCCACCCTAAGAGAAGAATGTCACCACGCAGATGTGCATTTTGTACCCCGAACCCACCTAAGGTCCTGGCTGAGCGCAGACTGCCTGGGCTCAGAACCCACGTCATTCCCCAGCTGGACAAACACTGTGTAACATCTGTCATTTATGACCTCCAGAAATTGAAATGGGCAAGGTGTCTCTGTGCTAGCCCCCCAGGCCAAAGCCAAAATTCAAAATCTGGGGTGCCCTTTGTAGCTTTGGCAACAGCTGAGGTGGGGGGAGGGCTGTAGGAGGAACCGCCCAGGGTGAGCCTCATCTGTCCTTTGCAAACTCAGAGAAGTGGGCGCACAAAGACAGGTGCCACGCAGCCCCGGGAAGTTCCATGCAGGCCTCCTCTGAGGCCCAGAGCATTCCCAGCCCTTTCCCAAGGGACATTCATCTGATTTTTTCAGGACCCTTAATATCGACCAGCTGGTGGAGGAGGGCATGAGACTCACCCAGCACCTGGCGGCTCCCCGCTCTGCACCCCAAGCAGAGCCACTCCAATCAGGTGGGTGTCGCGGGGACCCTGGACAGCAGCTCCCGGCTGCAGCCTGGACCCCATCGCCACTCTAGCTGGGGAGTGATCCCGCAGATACTGGGAAATTGAAAGCTAATGTGCCCTCCTGTCACCTTCCTGCAGTGTGTGCCCCGAACAGGACCTCGTATGCCCTCACCCCTCACGACCCTCAGCCCCTGTGGGTGTTAAAACCTACGCACAATACGGGGCATGGTGGCACACGCCTGTCATCCCAGCGGTTGGGAGGCTGAGGCAGGAGGATCACGAGTTCAAAGCCAGCCTCAGCCAAAAAGGAGGCCCTAAGCAACTCAGTGAGACCCTGTCTCTAAGTAAAGTGCAAAATAGGGCTACAGAGGGGGCTCAGGGGTTAGGTACCCCTGGGGTAATCAAATGGGAGTCACAAATAAGCACACACCTCTTCCTGAGGTCTAGATCGTCCCTAGCTGACCTGGGACACACAGCACACTGCAGGTTCTTCGGGAATCGTGCTGATACTCAGAGAAAAAAATTGCTCAGGGAAAAAACACCCAACACCAATATCTGTGTATGTCTGGTACAGGAGAAAGGTTCTTTTCCTTCTGATATTTTCCACGTACCAGCTCTTGTCTCATAAAATTGCCAGTTAGGTGCCCTTGGTAGGCTGTGCACAGGGAGCCTTCTGGGATGGGATGACCACCATCATTGGTGGATGAGAAGCAGAAATACGGTGATTGACAGGTGAGATACAATGCTCCATAGATGATGATGGTGATACCATTAATGAAGGAAGATGGATTAATGATGCTCAATTGATAGCAATCCTGTCAATAGATAATAGAGGAACAGGTGATAGCTAATGATGGGTGACAGAGGTATATAGAGGTGACAGATGCATAATGCACATACAGGTGACAGGTAAATGATGTGTGGATAGAAAGGGGATAGATGCAACGTATTGGTACCTGGATGATAGGTAATGATAGATAGATAGACAGATAGATAGATAGATAGATAGATACACAGACTGGGTTGGTTCTCATGATAGGCAAGGTGTGTCCTAGTTATGCAGCTGATATTGGGGCAGATGATGCTCAGTGGTGGGGTCATGCTGTGCACAATAGCACATTTAACAACCTCTCTGATCTGTACCCACTCCCTACCCAGAGCACCACCTCCCCACATTCCCCAAGTGCTGACATCCAGATTCTTGCCCACTGTCCCCTGGTGCCCAGAATCCCTTTGCTAATACCTGTTCCTGGCAAAGGGAACATGAACCTTGCTCTGCTGTGGGATCCGCAGGAATGGACAACGATGAGTACCTGGTCCTCTACTGGAACGCAGGCTCAGGCAGGCTTCCTGCCAACGAAACCACTTTTGCAAAAATCCCAAAGGAGCAAGGCTATGCCATCAGCCTCATAAGTATTTGAACACCTGATTCCCCTCCCATCCAATTGTCAAGGGACCAATTTCGTCTGGAGGAAAAAAAAAACTTTCATCCTTCTCCGCTTCCTGAGTTGGTATCTGGCTCCACTCCGGCCCTCTCAGATGGTTTTCAGTTCAGAAGTTCTCCTCATTGCAGAGGTTTGGGGTTCTTTGATATATATTTTGCCTTCTTTCATTCTATGACCCTGTCTATCTTTTTCAGCTCCAAGGAATCAGAAAGCTCCTCAGAGGCTGGCTCCACCACCTGTAATTCCAGTAGCTTGGGAGGCTGAGGCAGGAGGACCGCAAGTTAGAGGCTCACCTCAGCAGTTTAGAGAGGCCCCAAGTAACTCAGCAAGACTCTGTCTCTAAATAAAACACAAAAATGGTCGGGGATGGGGCTCAGGGGTCGAGTGGCCCTGAGTTCAATCCCTTGGTACCAAAAACCAAAAGCAAGTCTTGGTTGAGGTCACTCATAGCCTCTGCTGATTCAGGATCTGCTCTTTCGAGGTTTTCTTTCCCCTGACCACATCCGAATGGCCCCGGGGTTCTTTGTCCCAGGCAACAGCGTGCGCCCTTTGTGTGGCTGACCACCCACCCCCACTCGCAGGAAAGTGGCACCAGGGTGTGAGCTACGAGTCCCGCGGTGACCACTGCCACCACCCGCTGAACCACAGCTTCCACTATTTCTATGGACTGCCCTTCACACTGATCAACAACTGTGACCCTGACAGGCCCCCAGAGCTGGGGGTCACAGTGGCTGCCCGGTTCAGCCGCTACACCTGAATCCTGGCTCTGGGCGTCCTTATTCTCATGGCTGCCAAACTCAGTGGCCTCCTCTCGGATCCCTGGACCGCAGTCGGGAGCACGGCCAGCCTCGTTTTCACCACGTGGTTCTCCAGCTGTGGGTTCCTGCGACTCTGGAAAACTGTGTGCTCATGCTCAGGTTACCAGCAGCCCATGGATGTGGGGAGCACCACCAGACGGATGCTGCAGGAAGCCAAGGCCTACATCCAAAAGCGGGGACCCTTACAATCCGGGGTGGTGGGGCAGTTTCTGAGCCGTGAGCTACCCTGGGGTCCCATAGCAGCAGGTTCATTGAAAAGGTCCAAACTCACACTTCATTCACAAAGGAAAGGAAGCTATCCTTCTTCATGGCTACACAGTATTCCACAGTGTATATGCTGAAGGATTTCTTTATGGAGTCACTTTGTCCATGTCTGTCATCCTAGCAGCTGGGGAGGCTGAGGCAGGAGGATGGGCAAGTTGGAGGCTAGCCTCAGCAACTGAGAGAGGCCGTAGGAGACTCAGTGACACTCTGTCTGTAAATAAAATATCAAAAGGACTGGGGAAGGGACTCACTGGTGAAGCACCCCTGGGTTCCATCTCTGGTGCTAAAAAAAAAAAAAAAAAAAAAAAAGAAAAAGGAAAGGTCCAACCTCTTCCTATGAATTGGTTTCCACACTTGGATCTTTGCGTTGAGTTACCGGGTTGCAATGGGAAGTATCCAAGTAGTGGTCGTGCATCAGGGACTCCTTCCAAGGCCCAGGGAATGCCTGAAACCCCAGAGAGTACCCAACCATTCATATATAAGTAATAAATAAATATTCATACATATACTACAATATATAGCTATTTCCCTATGCGTACATACCTATGAAGATGTTTAATTTATAAATTAGGGAAAGTCAGAAATTAGCAGCACCTAATAATAAAATAATAATTATGGCAATGTTCTGTAACACAGGGTGGGTGGGTGGGGTGTCCCGTCCTTCTCTCTCAAAATATCTTCCTGTACTCTAGTGACCGTGGATGTTGTTTTACTCAGACAAAATTGCCACTGTGATCAAAGGTCCCAAGAAGAACATTTGGAGGAGGAAGAGTTTATTTGGGGCTCATGGTTATCAAGGTTCAGTCCATGGTTGGCCGACTCCATGGCTCTGGCCCAAGGGGAGCAGAACAAAATGGCGGAGGGGACTGGAGGAGGAGAGCAGCTTAGGATAGGTCACCAGGAAGCAGAGAGAGCTCTGCTCATGAGGGACAGGATAGAGACCCCAAAGGCACAGCCCAGGGATCCCCTCCTCCAGCCACACCCCACCTGCTACAGTCACCACCCAGTGAGTTCATCCAAGTGGATTAAACCACTTCTAGGTCACACCTCTCGTAATCTAATCATTTTACCTGTGAACTTTCTTGCATGGTCTCACCCATGCGTTTTTGGGGGACCCCTCATAGTGAAATCCCAGCAGGTGAACCCAGGTCACGGACGTAGCACATTCAAGGTCCACTGTGGACGCCATCATCTCCCGTCCATAATTCAGTGGTTTTCTTCTTTCACAAACAAGGACAGGCCCTTTCTCCTCTTTGTGTCCCTGTTGCACGTCCACACTCCTCTGGTGACCTCGAAAGCCTTCCTCAGGAGAAGCCGCCACGGTTTATACAGAGACAATGTGGAGGGGATGGAGTAGTTTGTAGGTACGTCAAGATCAAGAATGGGGGAGAGTACACCCCACTCGTGTCCCTTGTTTGTTCATTTCTTCCCAGTGATTGTCTAATTTTGCACAAAACCAATCATTTTGTTAGCAATCAGTTTTGTGAGGAGCTGTCATTCATCGTCACCCTTAGCGGTTCCTGGAAGCAGAGAGACAACGTTAGCTTTCAGCATCGTGGAGGAAAAGGGCTCTGCTTTCAGGGCTTGGGGACACGCTAGAGAGAAGCAAGAACTTGCAGACTCTGCCATCTGTGAGGGTTTCCTGGAGACGTGAAAGCCCTCGCAGGTCAGGTGACACGTCCTTGCACAAATATCCTGACATCTGAGCTAGGTGAGAGGCAGATGTCCCCAAGGAATACAGCAGCTCACATCCCTTGTGAATTGGCCTCTGTGCCTTAAGGGGTAGGAAGGACCGCTGGTCTCTGTGGTGCAGGGAGCTGGGTTTGCAAGTGTCCCCTGCTCTGCGGATCATGGACATAATATATTATACTGCTATTGGTTATGGTTCCTTCCACGTGGGCTGGAATCTGTCATTGATTTTCCCTGCCCCGGGCTACCCTCTCACACTTTTATTAGGGCACTTAACCCCATGGGCACCGCACATCAAAACTACGCCTGCTGGCAACGTCCTGGATATTTTTTGCAAGTCTCTCCTGGTTTTCGAGGTGACATGGTGCTAAACAGACCTGGGCATCACAGTCTCAGCACCATGATCACATGTGTCTCTGTGGGCTCTGGGCAGGGGGCTCTTTCTGTGACGGTCCAGTACAAGGTGTCTTGCGCATAGAATGGAAAGCGCGTGTCCCCAACTGAGAACCATGTGGGTGCTCTCTCTGACACCTTCCACCTTCTCCACAGGTAAAGCCCTCCATGCCCTTGACTAGAACGGTCTGAAGAACTCCACGCTCACTACTATGCCCCCGATCATGGAGGGTCACTGGAGGCCACAGATGAATACCAGCAGCTGGGGAGGTGCAACAGGATCTACAGAGGTTAGGGGCTAGCCACAGGGAGAGATGGAGACAGGGAACCAGAGGAGTCCACGTCGGAGGTCTCAGAGCAAGGAAACTATGGAGGAGGAGTAGGGGGGATGATGATGAAGAGGAGAAGGAGGAAGAGACAGAGGTGGAGGAGGAGACGGAGGAGGAGGAGGAGACAGAGGAGGAGGAGGAAGAGGAGGAGACTGAAGAGGAGGAAAGGGGATGAAAAACAAAGTCAAGCAAGCAGGAGGAGGAGGAAGAGGAGGAGGAGAGATGATGATGTTGAGGAGGAGGAGGAAGAGGAGAGATGAGGAGGAGGAGGAGGAGAGGGAGAAGGAGGAGGAGGAGATGGAGGAGAAGAAGGAGGGGGAAAAGAGGGGGAGGAGGAGGAAGAGGATGAGAAAAAGGAGGAGGAAGAAGAGGAAAAAATGTGGAAGAGGAGGAGGTAGGGGGGAGGAGAAGTGGGGGGAGGAGAAAAAAGGAGGAGAAATAAAAGGAGGAGGAGATGGAGAAGATGGAGGAGAGATGAGGAGGAGGAGGAAGACGAGAGATGAGGAGGAGAAGGAGAAGAGGGAGGAGAAGAAGATAAAGAAGATGAAGGAGCAAGAATAGGAGGCTGAGGAGGAGGAGGAGAAGGAGGTGGAGGATAAGGAGGAATAGATAGAGAAGTAGGGGAAAGAGAAGGAGAAGGAGGAGGAGGAAGAGGAGGAAAAAATGAATGAGGAGAAGGAGGAGGAGATGGAGAAGAGATGATGATGATGATGCGGAGGAGGAGGAAAGATGGCGGAGGAAAAGAGGGAGGAGGAGAAGGGAGATGAGGAGACAGCAGAGGCAGAGAAGAAGGAAGAGGTGAAGGAAAAGGAGATGGAAGAGAGATGATGATGATGAAAAGGAGGAGTAGGAGAGATGAGGAAGAGGGGAAGGAGAATGAGGAGGAGATGGAGGAGAAGATAGAGGAGGAGGAGAAGAGGGGGAGGAGGAGGAGGATAAGAATGAGAGAGATAAGAAACAGAAGGAGAAGGAGGAGGAGGAGATGGAGAAGGAGGACGAGAGGGAGAAAGAGCAGGAGGAGAAGGAGAAGGAGAAGAAAGAGGAGGAGGAGGAAAAGGAGGAGGAGGAGGAAAAGGAGGAGGAGGAGGAGATGGAGGAGAAGATGAAGGAAGAGGAGGAAAAGGAGGAGGAGTAAGAGATGGAGAAGGAGGGGAGGAAAGAGATGAGCATGAGAAGAAGAAGGAGCAGGAGGAGGAGAAGATGTAGGAGGAGAAGGAGGAGCAGGAGGAGGAGGAGAAGGGGGAGGAGGAGGAGATGGAGGAAAGAGGATAATGAGGAGGAGGAGGGATGAGGAGAAAGAGGAAGAGATGGAGATGGAGGAGAGGAGGAAAAGGAGAAGGAGGAGGAGAGATTTTGAGGAAGAGGAGAAGGAGGGGGAAGGAGGAGGAGGAGGGATGAGGAGAAAGAGGAAGAGATGGAGATGGAGGAGAGGAGAAAAAGGAGAAGGAGGAGAAGGAGAGATTTTGAGGGGGAGGTAAAAGAGGAGGAGGGATGAGGAGGAGGAATAGAAGAGAGAGAAGGAAGAGGAGGAAATGGAGAGGGAGAAGGAGGAGATGGAGAAGGAATAGTAGAGGATAGGAAAGGTAGCAGAATACAACAGTTACTAATATGGCATTATGCAAAAATGTGGATGTGTAACCGATGTGATTCTGTAATCAGTATTTGGGGTAAAAATGGGAGTTCATAACCCACTTGAATCTAATGTATGAAATATGATATGTCAAGAGCTTTGTAATGTTTTGAACAACCAATAAAAAATAATCATCTCCAAAAAAAGATGGAGGAGGAGGAGATGCAAGAGGAAAAGAAAGAAGGGTGGAGGAGGGGAAGGAGAGGGAGGAGAAGAAAGAGGAGATGGAGGAGGAGGAAGAGGAGATAGATGAGGAGGAGAAGAAAAGAAAGGAGGAGGAGGAAAAGGAAGAGCAGGAGTAGAAAAAGGAGGAGGACATGGAGAAGGAGGAAGAGATAGAGAAAAGGGAGGAGCAGGAGTAGAAAAAAGAGGAGAAAATGCAGAAGGAAGATGAGATAAAGGAAAAGGAGGAGAATTAGATGGAGAAAAGGGAGAAGAATAGGAAGTAGAAGAAGGGGGAGATGGAGGAGGAGGAGATAGAGGAGGAGAAGAAGAAAGATGAGGATATGGAGAAGGAGGAGGAAGAGATGAAGGAGGAGGAGGAGGAGAAAGAGATGAAGGAGGAAAAGGAAGAGGAGATTGAAGAGCAGGAGGAGTAGAGGGAGAAGGAGCAGAAGGAGGAGGAAGAGGAGAAGATGGAGAAAGAGAAAAAGGAGAGAGATGAATAGGAGGAGGAGAAAAGGAGCAGCAGTTAAAGAAGGAGATGGAGGAAGAGAAGGAGGAGGAGATGGAAAAGACATGATGATGTTGATTAGAAAGAGGAGGAGGAGAGATGAGGAGGAGGAGAAGGAGGAGAGGGAGGAGAAGGAGGAGGTGATGTAGGAGGAAGAGGAACAGAAGGGGAGGATGAGGAGGAGAAGAAAAAAAGAAGAAGGAGGAGGAAAAGGATAGATAATGATGATGACAAAAATGAGAAGAGATGAGAAGGAGGAAGAGGAGAGGGAGGAGAAGGAGGAGATGTAGAAGGAGGAGGAGAAGGAGTTGGAAAAGAAGGATGAGATGGAGGAAGAGGAGCAAGAGTGGGATGAGGAGGAGAAGAAGGAGGAGGAGGAGAACCAGGGGGAGCAGTTGGAGGAGAGGAAGGAGAAAGAGGAGGAGACAGAGAAGGATGAAGAGGAGATAGAGAAGGAAAACGAGAAGGAGGGGGAGAATGAGAAAAAGTAGGAGGAGAAAAAAGAGCAGGAGGAGGAGAAAAAGGAGCAGGAGGAGGAGGAGAATAATGAGGAGGAGATGAGGAGGAGATGAAGGAGGAGGAGAGAGATCAGGAAAAGAAGGAGGAGAAGGAGCTGGAGGATGATGAGGAGGAGGAGGAGGAGGAGGAGATGGAGGAGAGATGATAATGTTGACGAGGAAGAGGGAGAGGAGTATAAAGAGAAAGAGGAGGAAGAGATGGAGGAAAATGAGGTGGAGAAGGAAGAGTAGGAGGGAGAAGGAGGAGAAGGAGGAGGAGGAGAGGGAGGAAAAGGAGTGGAGAGGGAGGAAGAGGAGAAGGAGGGGGAGGAGGAGAAGGATGAGAGGAGGAGGAGAGGAGGATGATGATGATGAGGAGGAGATAAGAAG